>NW_028160450.1:244286-316786 GCF_964263955.1 Coregonus lavaretus | reverse complement strand
TACCTTGGCGTTACAAGCGCCGTGCTCTACCAGCTGAGCTACAGAGGACCACACTTCCTCCAGATAATCTTATACTACAACAGCACATGATTGAAGTGTTTTTCATTGAGGACAGTGGGAGGATAAACCACAGTGCTGTCAAAGGATTTAGAAAGAGGGAGGAAGTGTTTGAAAGGAAGGAGTGGTGTTTTAAAGGGCAGGTCAGTAGCCCCACTCAGATAGAGCGACAGACAGACAGTAAAAATGGTAATTCAATTTTGATTGTGTTTATTAATCGTCCAACACTCCTTTGTGCTTTTATACTCTGTTATCAAACCGTCTCCAGACTCATCAAATACATAAAGACCAATCCCATCACTACCTCTTCAGTAACATCAAATGAGACCTAATACATTATACAAAGGACACGATCAATCAAAATGCTTCCATTGTCCTCGGTGCATAATTAATTGATAAGGCAACGGGTTCTTCTAAATAATAATATCATGCATATGTTTGTGTACAGTATGTTTGTATATGTTTGGATGAGTATTTTGTAAACGCTGTACCCGTTTGTAGGAAAGGGCATTTTGAACATACCAGAATGTAAAATGCTATTTTACATTGATGTTTTCACTGTCCCTTCCTTCCCTCCCAGCCGTGGTGATGTGCTTTATTCAGCTTTCTGACAGACTGAATGAATGCATCTGAGATATGCTGTATGTATAGTGAGATAAAGGATAAAAATGACAAATATATTAGAAAATCCCCTCAAAGTCAGTGAGATTCTCTTGTTAAGATTTCTTCATCAAGTCATGTTGAACACTACACTTTGAAGAGCGGCTTCATGATTGATAGTTAGACGTGTGCATTGTCACTAGATAGACGTGTGCCTTGTCACTAGTTAGACGTGTGCCTTGTCACTAGATAGACGTGTGTATCTCCCGAGTGGCGCAGTGGTCTAAGGCACTGCATCGCAGTGCTAGCTGTGCCACTAGAGATCCTGGTTCGAATCCAGGCTCTGTCGTAGCTGGCCGCGACCGGGAGACCCATGGGGCGGCGCACAATTGGCCCAGTGTCGTCCAGGGTAGGGGAGGGAATGGCCGGAGGGGATGTAGCTCAGTTGGTAGAGCATGGCGTTTGCAACGCCAGGTTTGTGGGTTCGCTTCCCACGGGGGGTATAAAAAATTATGTATGCACTAACTGTAAGTCGCTCTGGATAAGAGCGTCTGCTAAATGACTAAAATGTAAATGACTAAAATGTGTGCCTTGTCCCTAGTTAGACATGTGCCTTGTCACTAGATAGACGTGTGCCTTGTCACTAGATAGACTTGTGCCTTGTCACTAGATAGACGTATGCCTTGTTACTAGATAGACGTGTGCCTTGTCACTAGATAGACTTGTCACTAGATAGACGTGTGCCTTGTCACTAGATAGACGTGTGCCTTGTTACTAGATAGACGTGTGCCTTGTCACTAGATAGACTTGTCACTAGATAGACGTGTGCCTTGTCACTGGACAGCTGTGTGCATCTTCTGTCACTAGATGAGTGCCTTGTCACTAGATAGTTGTGTGCTTAATGAGGCACTATGACTGACTAGCAGGCAATGATTCCCTGTCATGTTCTGAGGTATGACAGCAATCTATTTTACTGTGCTAAGGAATGGCGCAGCCATAGACAAACTGTCAAGATTTCTGCTCCTGGTTTGTTTGATAATTCATTGTTGTTACAGTAGATATTTCATTTGTATTCTACGTTGCATGTTTTTTACTACAGTACTAGAAACAGTCGTCTGTTTTTGTGCACACGCTTAGTGTGTCGTGTTTACCTTCTAGTCGTAAGTGTTTATTTTGGGGTGTTTGAGTGTGAGATAATGTTGTTTATTTGCTATTTCACACCATCTCACCTTATGGTTCAGCTCTGAGTGCTAGGACTATATCATACAATATTGAAGCATCTCACACAGTGAGACTCCCAAGGGACTTTGGGAAACAGTTTTTGTTTTTCTAATACATTTTTCCTTTACTTCCTGCTGTGGGTGAAATGTGAGGTAAATGGATATGTGGCTGGCGTTGTCTTTCTTGGTGAAGGTAATGCAAGAGCACTCTATTGCAAGTCCCTATGGGCCCTGGTCAACAGAAGTGCACTATATAGGGAATAGGGTGCCATTTGGGACGCATCCTAGTCATAGGTTAGTGGAAGTCTTTAGACTCTGGCTGTCTGGAGGTTAGACATAGATGTATCCTGGGTGTATGCTGCCACCTTTGAACTTGTGTCTTGGCATCTTCAATGACTCTGAATATGCTCTTATTTACACATTCAGAGTTTCACGTGCAGTACATTAGCTCAAGGCCATACATCTAGTCAATACTGTGCTCCGCTGCCTCCTCAATCCAACTTTCTTTTGAAAGTTTTGATTGATTGTGTCCATTCAAATCGCAATATTTATTTGTGCCCACTTTCCCCACTTTTATTTGCAATTGCCGGCCAATGAGGATATTAGTGCAGTGAATAGGAAGAGACGAGAACAGAAACCTCCCTCTTATGGTTTGTCTTCCATTTACAGTATTTGATCTTGGATGTCATTGTTTAGCTGGAATACCCTTCCAAGTGCTGTCTTTTTTCAGTAAAAATATAATTCAAAACACAAATTAAATATTATTAACATAAAAAAAGAGTGCTCAACTCAAAGATGCTTTTGTATTGAGTTGGGCGCTCCTTTCCTCTCTGCTTTAATTAGTTAAGAGGCCTATTTCTATGCCCAGTGTTCAGTGCATGTTAAATCATATTACTGGCATTTAACAGTCATTTAGGACACAAAACCACATACACACACACACACACACACAAATGGCAGGATATCTGTAATATACAATCACGTTGATTTGCTACAACATTTGCTATCAATGTCTCATTACTTCCTTGTTTATTCTCAGGGTATGATTGTGTCTGTGTTTCAAATGGCACCGTATTCCCATAGGACTCTGGTCAAAAGTAGTGCACTATGAAGGGATTAGGGTGCCATTTGAAATGCAACCTGTGATCAGAGACTCATAATCATTGTTCCTAATCACTCTCCTTCAGAGCATAATGATATTCAATATGTCATTATCAGTTCATGACTTAACAGAGCTCAGGAGAAAGGAAACAGTGCCAGGGTCTGATTCAAATCCTGTAATGGCCTTTTTCTATCTGTCTGCCCCTCTGTGCCTGTCTCCCTCTTCCATTCTGGCTGTGTTATCATTTAGGAAAAAAACATATGGACACTGTCATGTTTAGAAAAGCAGATATGGTTTTAGGATGACATACATCTTAGTATGTGGACACCCCTTCAAATTAGTGGATTCGGCTATTTCAGCCACACCCGTTGCTGACAGGTGTATAAAATCGAGCTCACAGCCATGCAATCTCCATAGACAAACAGTGGCAGTAGAATGGCCTTACTGAAGAGCTCAGTGGCTTTCAACGTGGCACTGTCATAAGATGCAACCTTTACAACAAGTCAGTTTGTCAAATTTCTGCCCTGCTAGAGCTGCCCCGGTCAACTGTAGTACTTATTGTGAAATGGAAATGTCTAGGGGCAACAACGGCTCAGCGGCGAAGTGGTAGGCCACACAAGCTCACTGAACGGGACCGCCGAGTCCTGAAGCGCGTAGCACATAAAATTTGTCTGTCCTCGGTTGTGACACTCACTACTGAGTTCCAAACTGCCTCTGGAAGCAACGTCAGCACAATAACTGTTCATCGAGAGCTTCATGAAATGGGTTTCCATGGCCGAGCAGCCGCACACAAGCCTAAGATCATGATGTGTGGTGTAAAGCTCGCCAGCATTGGACTCTGGAGCAGTGGAAATGCATTCTCTGGAGTGATGAATCACCTGGCAGTCCGACGGACAAATCTGGGTTTGGCGGATGCCAGGAGAATGCTACCTGCCCGAATGCATAGTGCCAACTGTAAAGTTTGGTGTAGGAATAGTGGTGTGGGGCTGTTTTTCATGGTTCGGGCTAGGCCCCTTAGTTCCAGTAAAAGGAAATCTTAATGCTACAGTATACAGTACAATGACATTCTAGACTATTCTGTGCTTCCAACTTTGTGGCAACAGTTTGGGGAAACACTTTCCTGTTTCAGCATGACAATGCCCCCGTGCACAAAGTGATGTCCATACAGAAATGGTTTGTCGAGATCGGGATGGAAGAACTTGACTGGCCTGCACAGAGCCCTGACCTCAACCCCATCGAACATCTTTGGGATGAATTGGAACACCGACTGCAAGCCAGGCCTAATCGCTCAACATCAGTGCCCGGCCTCACTAATGCTCTTGTGGCTAAATGGAAGCAAGTCACTGCAGCAATGTTCCAACAAAGCCTTCCCAGAAGAGTGGAGGCTGTTATAGTAGCAAAGGGAGGACCAACTCCATATTAATGCCCATGATTTTGGAATGAGATGATCGATGAGCAGATGTCCACATACTTTTGGTCATGTAGTGTAGATAACCCCTGGGGTCTTAGGGTGACATAGACAACCCCTGTGGTCTTATGGTGACACAGATAACCCATGTGGTCTTAGGGTGACATAGATAACCACTGTGGTCTTAGGGTGACACAGATAACCCCTGTGGTTTTAGGATGACATAGATAACCCCTGTGGTCTTAGGGTGACACAGATAACCCCTGTGGTCTTAGGATGACATAGATAACCCCTGTGGTCTTAGGGTGACACAGATAACCCCTGTGGTTTTAGGATGACACAGATAACCCCTGTGGTCTTAGGGTGACACAGATAACCCCTGTGGTCTTAGGGTGACACAGATAACCCCTGTGGTCTTAGGATGACATAGATAACCCATGTGGTCTTAGGGTGACACAGATAACCCCTGTGGTCTTAGGATGACGCATCTACTAACAGCGCCGGAGAAGATGGCTGCCGTTTTACAGCCCTCTAACCAATTGTACTATTATGTGTGTTTTTCCGCGTTATTTGTAATTTATTTTGTACATAATGTTTCTGCCATCGTCTCTTATAACCAAAAAGAGCTTCTGGATATCAGGACAGCGATTACTCACCTCGTATTGGACGAAGATTTTTTCTTCAACGAGGCGGCTGCGAAGGATATCATACAGACACCCGACAAGGCCCAAATCCCTGTCATTCGTGTGAGGAAGAGACGGAGATATCGTGGACGTAGATCGGGGTGCCTTGTAAGGATCCGACGGCAAGCGAGTAAACTGCCTCTTCCATCAATCCTATTAGCCAACGTTCAATCATTTGAAAATAAATTGGATGATTTAAGACTACGGTTATCCTACCAACGGGACATTAAAAACTGTAATATCTTATGTTTCACCGAGTCGTGGCTGAACATTTTACATTTACATTTTAGTCATTTAGCAGACGCTCTTATCCAGAGCGACTTACAGTTAGTGAATACATATTTTTTATATATATTTTTTATACTGGCACCCCGTGGGAAACGAACCCACAACCCTGGCGTTGCAAACACCATGCTCTATCAACTGAGCTACATCCCTGCCGGCCATTCCCTCCCCTACCCTGGACGACGCTGGGCCAATTGTGCGCCGCCCATGAGTCTCCCGGTCGCGGCCGGCTGCGACAGAGCCTGGATTTGAACCAGGATCTCTAGTGACACAGTTAGCACTGCGATCATGCAGTGCCTTAGACCACTGCGCCACTCAGGAGGTGTCACTAGATAACATGAAGTGAACGACGACATTGATAACATACAGCTAGCGGGCTATACGCTACATCGGCAGGATAGAACGGCTGACTCCGGTAAGACAAGGGGTGGCGGTCTGTGTATATTTGTAAACAACAGCTGGTGCACAAAATCAAATACTAAGGAAGTCTCGAGATTTTGCTCGCCTGAGGTAGAGTATCTTATGATAAGCTGTAGACCACACTATTTACCAAGAGAGTTTTCATCTATATTTTTCATAGCTGTCTATTTACCACCACAAACCAATGCTGGCATTAAGATTGCACTGAATGAGTTGTACAAGGCCATAAATCAACAGGAAAACGCTCATCCAGATGCAGCGCTCCTAGTGGCCGGGGACTTTAATGCAGGGGAACTTAAATCCGTTCTACCTAATTTCTACCAGCATGTTAAATGTGCAACCAGAGGAAAAAAAACTCTAGACCACCTTTACTCCACACACAGAGACGCATACAAAGCTCTCCCTCGCCCTCCATTTGGCAAATCTGACCATAACTCTATCCTCCTGATTCCTGCTTATAAGCAAAAACTAAAGCAGGAAGCACCAGTGACTCAGTTAATAAAAAAGTGGTCAGATGACGCAGATGCTAAGCTACAGGACTGTTTTGCTAGCACAGACTGGAACATGTTCCGGGATTCTTCAGACAGCATTGAGGAGTACACCACATCAGTCACTGGCTTCATCAATAAGTGCATCGATGATGTCGTCCCCACAGTGACCGTACGTACATACCCCAACCAGAAGCCATGGATTACAGGAAACATCCGCACTGAGCTAAAGGGTAGAGCTGCCGCTTTCAAGGAACGGGACTCTAACCCGGACGCTTATAAGAAATCCCGCTATGCCCTCCGACGAACCATCAAACAGGCAAAGAGTCAATACAGGGCTAAGATTGAATCGTACTACACTGGCTCTGACGCTCGTCGGATGTGGCAGGGCTTGAAAACTATTACAGACTACAAAGGGAAGAACAGCCGTGAGCTGCCCAGTGACACAAGCCTACCAGACGAGCTAAACCACTTCTATGCTCGCTTCGAGGCAAGCAACACTGAAGCATGCATGAGAGCACCAGCTGTTCCGGATGACTATGTGATCACGCTCTCCGTAGCCGATGTGAGTAAGACTTTTAAGCAGGTCAACATTCACAAGGCTGCAGGGCCAGACGGATTACCAGGACGTGTACTCCGAGCATGTGCTGACCAACTGGCAAGTGTCTTCACTGACATTTTCAACATGTCCCTGACTGAGTCTGTAATACCAACATGTTTCAAGCAGACCACCATAGTCCCCGTGCCCAAGGACTCTAAGATAACATGTAGCACTGACGTCTGTAGCCATGAAGTGCTTTGAAAGGCTGGTCATGGCTCACATCAACAGCAATTTCCCAGAAACCCTAGACCCACTCCAATTTGCATACCGCCCCAACAGATCCACAGATGATGCAATCTCTATTGCACTCCACACTGCCCTTTCCCACCTGGACAAGAGGAACACCTACGTGAGAATGCTATTCATTGACTACAGCTCAGCATTCAACACCATAGTGCCCTCTAAGCTCATCACTAAGCTAAGGATCCTGGGACTAAACACCTCCCTCTGCAACTGGATCCTGGACTTCCTGACGGGCCGCCCCCAGGTGGTAAGGGTAGGTAACAACACATCTGCCACACTGATCCTCAACACGGGGGCCCCTCAGGGGTGCGTGCTCAGTCCCCTCCTGTACTCTCTGTTCACCCATGACTGCATGGCCAGGCACGACTCCAACACCATCATTACGTTTGCCGACGACACAACAGTGGTAGGCCTGATCACCGACAACGATGAGACAGCCTATAGGGAGGAGGTCAGAGACCTGGCCGTGTGGTGCCAGGACAACAACCTCTCCCTCAACGTGACCAAGACAAAGGAGATAATTGTGGACTACAGGAAAAAAAAGAGGACTGAGCACGCCCCCATTCTCATCGACGGGGCTGTAGTGGAACAGGTTGAGAGCTTCAAGTTCCTTGGTGTCCACATCACCAACAAACTATCATGGTCCAAACACACCAAGACAGTCGTGAAGAGGGCACGACAAAGCCTATTCCCCCTCAGGAGACTGAAAAGATTTGGCATGGGTCCTCAGATCCTCAAAAAATTATACAGCTGCACCATCGAGAGCATCCTGACTGGTTGCATCACCGCCTGGTATGGCAACTGCTTGGCCTCCGACCGCAAGGCACTACAGAGGGTAGTGCGTACGGCCCAGTACATCACTGGGGCCAAGCTTCCTGCCATCCAGGACCTCTATACCAGGCGGTGTCAGAGGAAGGCCCTCAAAATTGTAAAAGACTACAGCCACCCTAGTCATAGACTGTTCTCTCTGCTACCGCACGGCAAGCGGTACCGGAGTGCCAAGTCTAGGTCCAAAAGACTTCTCAACAGCTTCTACCCCCAAGCCATAAGACTCCTGAACAGCTAATCATGGCTACCCGGACTATTTGCACTGCCCCCCCACCCCATCCTTTTTTACGCTGCTACTGCTCTGTTAATTATTTATGCATAGTCACTTTAACTCTACCCACATGTACATATTACCTCAACTAGCCGGTGCCCCCGCACATTGACTCTGCAACGGTACCCCCCTGTATATATAGCCTCCCTACTGTTATTTTATTTTACTTCTGCTCTTTTTTTTCTCAACACTTTTTTTGTTGTTGTTTTATTTTTACTTTTTTGTTAAAAATAAATGCACTGTTGGTTAAGGGCTGTAAGTATGCATTTCACTGTGATGTCTGCACCTGTTGTATTCGGCGCATGTGACCAATAAAATTTGATTTGATTTGATTAACTCCTGTGGTCTTAGTGTGACATGGTCCAGAGTGATATCGAATGATCCAGGACCCAAAGTAGGACAGCTTTCCTTTACATGTAGCCCTTTCCTGCAGTCAAATTACCTAGTGGCCTCATAGGTGTAATGTTATTAATATTTTTCATAATTCCATAATTCATCAACATTATTTTAAAAACTGCTGAAAAACTGGTATTTCTGTGTCAAACGGTTTTGTTATATTTCAGTCTTCTGTGATGTATATAAGGTGTAATATTGGGATGCAAACTCAAAATGTTATACATTTCAACTCTATATCTGACACGGTACAGGTGTCTTCTTTTTTTAAGCCCATGACTATGTGTGTGAGGTGTATACTTTTGTTTCAATGTAGATTTGTTTAAGACTACACAGAATCACTCTGTGGGACCCTGATTTAGCCCACTGCAGTAAAAGGTTAAGTCAATTATCAGACTCTCTTATCCAGAGCGACTTACAATTTGCACTAAAGTAGGTAAAACAACCACATGCAAGCCTCAGTATATACTCATAGCCTAGTTACGGTGGCTTGCGAAAGTATTCACCCCCCTTGGCATTTTTCCTATTTTGTTGCCTTACAACCTGGAATTAAAATGGATTTTTGGGGGGTTTGTATCATTTGATTTACACAACATGCCTACCCCTTTGAAGATGCAAAATAAAACAAATTGTGAAACAAACAAGAAATAAGACAATAAAACAGAAAACTTGAGCGTGCATAACTATTCACCCCCCCAAAGTCAATACTTTGTACAGCCACCTTTTGCAGCAATTACAGCTGCAAGTCTCTTGGGGTATATCTCTATAAGCTTGGCACATCTAGCCACTGGGATTTTGCCCATTCTTCAAGGCAAAACTGCTCCAGCTCCTTCAAGTTGGATGGGTTCCGCTGGTGTACAGCAATCTTTGTCATACCACAGATTCTCAATTGGATTGAGGTCTGGGCTTTGACTAGGCCATTCCAAGACATTTACATTTCCCCTTAAACCACTTGAGTGTTGCTTTAGAAGTATGCTTAGGGTCATTGTCCTGCTGGAAGGTGAACCTCCGTACCAGTCTCAAATCTCTGGAAGACTGAAACAGGTTTCCCTCAAGAATGTCCCTGTATTTAGCACCATCCATCATTCCTTCAATTCTGACCAGTTTCCCTGTCCCTAACGATGAAAAACATCCCCACAGCATGATGCTGCCACCACCATGCTTCACTGTGGGGATGGTTTTTCTCGGGGTGATGAGAGGTGTTGGGTTTGCGCCAGACATAGCGTTTTCCTTGATGGCCAAAAAGCTCAATTTTAGTCTCATCTGACCAGAGTACCTTCTTCCATATGTTTGGGGTTGTCTCCCACATGCCTTTTGGCGAACACCAAACGTGTTTGCTTATTTTTTTCTTTAAGCTTTTTTCTGGCCACTCTTCCATAAAGCCCAGCTCTGTGGAGTGTACGGCTTAAAGTGGTCCTATGGACAGATACTCAAATCTCCGCTGTTGAGCTTTGCAGCTCCTTCAGGGTTATCTTTGATCTCTTTGTTGCCTCTCTGATTAATGCCCTCCTTGCCTGGTCCGTGAGTTTTGGTGGGCGGCCCTCTCTTGGCAGGTTTGTTGTGGTGCCATATTCTTTCCATTTTTAAATAATGGATTTAATGGTGCTCCGTGGGATGTTCAAAGTTTCTGATATTTTTTTATAACCCAACCCTGATCTGTACTTCTCCACAACTTTGTCCCTGACCTGTTTGGAGAGCTCCTTGGTCTTCATGGTGCCGCTTGCTAAGTGGTGTTGCAGACTCTCAGGCCTTTCAGAACAGGTGTATATATACTGAGATCATGTGACACTTAGATTGCACACAGGTGGACTTTATTTAACTAATTATGTGACTTCTGAAGGTAATTGGTTGCACCAGATCTTATTTAGGGGCTTCATAGCAAAGGGGGTGAATAAATATGCACGCACTACTTTTCCGTTATTTTTTGTTTTGAATTTTTTGAAACAAGTTATTTTTTTTATTTCACTTCACCAATTTGGACTATTTTGTGTATGTCCATTACATGAAATCCAAATAAAAATCCATTTAAATTACAGGTTGTAATGCAACAAAATAGGAAAAACACCAAGGGGGATGAATACTTTTGCAAGGCACTGTAGGTACCACACCCAACTCATGTAAACTGTCCATACTTCAGTCCCCATCCAAACACAGAATAAATGAAGATGATGGACACAAATGTTTAAATATCAACAGAGAATACGTTGGTTTACAGAAACACCAAACTCCATTAAGCATAACTCTCTACTGGTTTCCTTGAAAACTAATGAGCCTTCGTGCAATTCAGTCCTCAAGCGTGCTTTCGTTTTTCTGTTAACCCATAAAGCTTGTTATTGCAGACTTCCTCTCTCTCACACACAGGGCTCGCATTTAAATTCAATTCCGGCTGAATTCCTTAATGGACTGTAAGTCATTATGTGCTTTGTTGATTCTTGTGCCAAGATAATTGCTATGGGCAGCAGTGAAAGCAGGTTGATTATAGTCTACTGCTGGCTCTTGTGAATTCTAATAGATCCAACTGGGGCTCCCCAATCCATCTCCATCGTCTGAGCCTATGAACACACATCTCCTTAGTGTTAACTGTGTTGCACCTCTGGATGGTGGTGTTCATGATTGATAGACATCATCATCACGTCCACAATTCATATGATATGTTGCGAATTACAATTCGTAGAATATGTAACAAATTTGCCATACGTATGATATGCTACGAATTCCAATTTGTTGTGGCTAACGTTAGCTAGGTGGCTAGGTGGCTAACGCTAACGTTAGCTAGGTGGCTAACGTTAGCTAGGCTAGGGGTTAGGGGTTAGGGTTAAGGTTAAGATAAGGTTTAGGTGTTAGGTTAAAGGGTTAAGTTTAGGGGAAGGGTTAGCTAACATGCTAAGTAGTTGCAAAGTAGCTAAGTAGTTTGTTGCAAAATTGGACATGATGAGGTTTGAACATGCAACCTTTGGGTGGCTAGACATCCACGTTATACGCCCACCTATCCACCCCGACCAACCCCTTCAGTAACCTTCAGTCTTATGCAACCATTCAAACATATCATACTAATTTGAGTGTCCCGGATTTCTGTTTACTATGTTATATTACGTCTAGTCTATGAGACCAGCCTGGATGTCGAGCCTAATTGTCTGGTGCTTGTTGTTTCTGTAATGGAGGTGGTTCGGCGATCATGCTCAGGTGATGAGTAACATTGCTTGGGACCCAAATAGTTGCTAGGCTTTGGCTTGTTGAGCTAATAAAGTCTTCTGGCACGCAGGAAAACTGGGTTCGAACTACATACATCAATCACACTTCTCTGATGTGGCAAACCACCCAAGAGGTCATTGTGTGTATGTGGTATATTTAATAGAATGATGTAGCTACTAGAGTGTCTCTCTACTGTAAATGCATGTCCGCATTTGTCAAAGGGAGTTTTTTGTAGCTATAAAAAGGGGTACGTTTGAAGTGTGCTGGTCCCTTTGGTAGTTTGTCTCCCAGTGCTGTGGAATATGTTAGTGAAACATATCTAAGATGTTTCTCACACTGGGTGTAAGTCCCGAATTGCACCCTATTCCCTATATAGTGCACTACTTTTTCCCTATATAGTGCACTATATAGGGAATAAGGTGCCATGTTGGACACAACCTGTGCTCCTCAGTAGCTGTTTGAAGAAAATGTTTAATGTCCTTCCCTAATCAATGCAGGCTCATCCAGAGAGAGAGCGAGAGAGAGAGAGAGAGAGCGAGAGAGAGAGAGAGAGAGAGAGAGCGAGAGAGAGAGAGAGAGAGAGAGAGAGAGAGAGAGAGAGAGAGAGAGAGAGAGAGAGAGAGAGAGAGAGAGAGAGAGAGAGAGAGAGAGAGAGAGAGAGAGAGAGAGAGAGAGAGAGAGGGGGGGGGGGGTACCTGCTACTGTACCTTTCTCTCTAACCCCGTTCTCTATCGGAGCTCAAAGCTCAGAGCAATATGGAAATAGTTTTTTCATCTCTATTGTCAATGTGGATCCTCAACGTTAGATGTTTTGGCACAAATACAAATATAGAAAGTGTTAGTGAGTGTTCAAAGCTTGTGTCTGTCTGTCTGTGTGTGTCCATGTATGTCTCTGCGACTGACTGCGACAAGGCCTCTCGTCTCTCACAGTCTCTCTGAAACCTAGCCAGTTGCTCACAGTACATTCAATTGTCTTATTGATGATGTAGAGATGGCTTTACTCCATAGGAAGTTGTTGTGCATTGTGTAGCAAAGCAAACTTAAAACATGCTGGGTTAGAAAAATAACAATTTGGGTTCTTTGGTAACCCAGCGCTGGGTAAATATAGGACAGAACACACACTGTGTTATGTTGACCCAGCCAGTTGGGTTGCGTGAATAACCCATGTTGGGTTGTTAGGATTACCCAAACATGGGTTAATTTAACCATCAGTTGGGTATTTTTTACTTTCATGCTGTTTGACCTAGCAGCTGGGTCTTTTTTTACGTAAACCTTAGGTTATTTCCAGGAGGCGTGGCTTATTAGGGGTGTGCCTTTCAGATAGATTTTATTGGCCTCCCGTGAGAGTAAATGTAATTCCTGTTCATCATGTTAAGTTTACATACTGCAAATGTAACTTTTCCCGATTTTTTTTTGCATTTTACACTTTCTTCTAGAATACTAACATTATTTATCATATATTATAATAAGGTGGTATCTATCATAACAATGGGATTTAAATATGCTTTTGGAAACTCATGTAAGCGTCATTGAAGTTACAACAATGTCAATGTTCAACCTTACGATACAACAGAACAGATGAACAGGAATTGCATTTACTCTCACGGGTGGCTAAAAAGTATTATCTGAAAGCCACGCACCTACTAAATTATGCCTCCAGTCTTTTGATCTTACCTGCTGGGTCATATCTCAATAACCCAGCACCCAGCATCAATAACCCAGCAGCTTTTAAAGGAAAACAACCCAACTAAGTCTCCCAATGCCTGCAACCCAGCAGTTCGGTCAACCAAACAACCCCCCCTTACCGAAAAAAATAAAATAATCATGAGCATGGTAATGAAGAAAATAGACTGGATATTTCCCAAATAAATTGTTTAATCCTTTTATGTAGCTACAACATTTACATGAGAGAAATGTGAACACTATGGGGATGTTGACCTTAGGATGTTTAAAGGGACAACTACATAGTTATTTACATGAGCCAAGTGATAACTGAGCAATAGATTTCTTCCAATTGAAGTTTAAAATAATTAACAACATTTAAATAATTTAAACAACAAAAACTAAATCAAACCCAGTTCAGAACTATTGCCTTTTTGAGTGAACTTTGGAGATGGTAGCCCTGTGGAAATCCTTTGTCCAAAGCTTGTTGAATGCATGCACTGAAACAATCAGAAAACAAAATTAGGATACTGAAAACAATTACCGAAAGTAATTTCTATTTTGGCATCTTAAAAGGCAGAAATGTTGTTATGCCTGATATGGCAATTCATATTATTTTTCCAAAATGAATTATTGTTACTCAAAAAAAAAATGCTGGGTAATTGCTGGATGTTTGTCCAATATCGACCACACAGCATTGGTTTAATTCAACCCAGCGGATTTGGGTTGTGCTTCTAACCCAGCGCCTTGGGTTGAGGGCTTGGCCCCACTGCTGGTTAAATTAGACTATATTGCTAGGTTAAAACAACTCAGTGTGTTGGGTTGTGTAATTTACTGTATGTAATCCTTGGGTTATTTTCAGTGTCATCCTAATTTCAATTTTGCTTGTATACAGTACCAGTCAAAAGTTTGGACACACCTACTCATTCAAGGGTTTTTCTTTATTTTGACTATTTTCTACAATGTAGAATAATAGTGAAGACATCAAAACTATGAAATAACACATATGGAATCATGTAGTAACCAACAAATTGTTCAACGAATCAAAATATATTTTATATTTGAGATTCTTCAAAGTAGCCACCCTTTGCCTTGATGACAGCTTTGCACACTCTTGTTCCTGGCAGCTGATACATCGTGGTCTGTAGGATTCTCATGCTGGGGCATATAGTCTGGGAAAGTTGATATCAAACACATAATAGGACTTGAAGCACACATCCAGTGCCCCTAGCAGTGTACCTTGCTCCAATGCCGGTCCACTAATGATGGTAAACACCTGTGAGCCGTCCCCAAGAGCCAACACACACATGGGTCTGGTCATCTCCGCCTGGTGCAGGTACTCAACCATGTTAGTCCCAACCTGTTAGAGAAATCATTTGATTTTAGAATATGAGGACTTGTGCAATGCATGGAGGCACACTGACAATGCCATCACACACAATTTATTTTGTATATTTTATAGCCATTTAAATCAATCAACACCCAATCCCTGTTTGATGCCTACATTTTCCATTCATTAGGGGCTGGGGCTCATATGTTCATTTACACAACACTAACCACATTTCCATCCAACCATTTCATGCAGATTAATTACCTGACGCATTAAAAAATTCACGACCGGGCTGATGGAAACATGAAATGCTGGTACAATTTTCTAAATGCCTACAGAAAATGTGTTTGTTCGACATGGTGGGATTAATAATGATGTGATAAATGGCGGTGGAAACTCCTTTATGTGCAAGTATTGATATAATAACCATCATATCGAAGTAAACATGGAGTCATGCGATGATATGTTGTGTGGTCCTCCCACTACGACTGGGGAAAGCATGCAGTTTATTAGGCTACAGATTAAATAAAATGATGATGAACTTCACAGGGTGGTGAATGTGCAAGGTGATGAGCTTGATTCTCCTTTCCAATAAATACTGAGGGTCTTATTCTGGTGACATGGTGATCGATGCTTGGCTGCTGTTTGACAAATACAAAATAATGTTGCTCTTATCATAATAATCACATAATGTAGATAGCCTACCCCCACTGTATGTGTGAGCTGTTGGCTAGAGTGCATGTGCCATGACCTGAGTGAGCACATTTGCTATATAATACAACAGTTGTGACAAAACCATCAGTAGAGTTGTAAAAATGCAATGGAAACCCATTTAACTTGTATTTTTTTATTCGGTACATTGAATTTAAATTATTATGTCCACTACGTCATCACGCATAGCTTTTTATCCGCAAAAAAGTATGTTTGCTGGTGGGAAAATGTGCATATTGTTTTATGCAGATTTTAGACTATTCACATGAAAATCTGTCGCAAATTGGATGGAAACCTACCTATTGTCTTAGAGTGTGCAGTTATGCATAACATATTTTGGAATGCTGTTCCTTTCATTCAAGGTTTACAAATGCTATCAACTAATTTCCCCATCAACCTCCCTATGCTTATCCACTATTTAAACTTACAGGCTGCAAGTCAATGAAGGACTTTCTGGTCTCATTGAAGCTGGTCGTGAATGTGTTCCAGCCTATCTTGTAGACTGGTGTTGGGAGGACCACTGGCTGAAGTCTTAAAGAGGTGTCACCTTGTGTATCTGGAGAGAAGAATGTTTAGTGAATAACTTGATCGTTTCAGGCTAAAAATGAATGAGCATCTGAGGCACCACCAGCAGGGTCATTTCAAACTATACCTGCACTTCAAAGAGAAGATCTTGAGCCTTCTTCTCTCAGCTGGCGAAGCAAAGTTTTTTGTCCTTGAAGACCGCGATCCAGTTTCCCTTAGCAGTCCGGGTTTAAAATCTAGAAGTCCTGAGCAATCTGTAGTAAAGCAGACAATTACTTTTTTTTGTAATATTTTATTTTTGTTTTTGTTTTTTTGACAAACATAAACATAAATTGATAAAAACAATAGACAACTTAACATTTACATACATATCCACAAACATTAATGACTTTCTCAGATCCACATATTCCCACCGTATTCACACCCAAGCCAGACAAACAATTACTTTTCCATTGCAGTTAATCATTAGTCAGGCTAACATCTAACTCTAAGTCCTCCTGACTTCAGGGTCTGGAATGGCTCTGTGATGTTGTCGGCACAATGCATTGATAATGAAGGGGGCTGTGGTTTTACTGGTTGGCTCTCTGTGTCTTTCACACTCAAACACCCTCAGCCACACACAGCCCTGAGCGACGCCCCCTTCTATTACAATGGTTGGATTTGAAACCCCAAGGAAAAAATAACTTTGAGAGCACCAATCAAACCCTTTTCACAATTAATTTGTGAATATTGCATTAACAAACAGCCTCCTTTCCAGACCAGGGTGGTCACAGTTCATCCTGCGCTGCGAGTCACGTGGGTCGCGTCGGCCAGGCTAGTTAATCTCAGCAATCAGAATCAAATTCAAGTCTAATGTTTTTGTAAAAAAACGCAACATGCCTGGAGTATCCAGCAGACGAGGATACTCTCAGACTATCTCGACTGTCTTGACCCCATTCTGTCTGGTCCAATGAGCCCTCTGGATCGCGGTCTCCTTGATGTACTCCACAACCTGGTTTGCCAGCCAGATGTTTTTTCAGCCACTTGGTCATCTGGGCTGCCCTTTCACATTTGACTCTGTTGTGAGCACAAAGTATTCAAAATATGCAACAAATCTTTCAAAATGGCAAGAACCGGCTACTGCTCAAGCTTGGTGTTTCGCTTGGTGTGTCCACAGTCCTATGTATTCACGTGTGTGTCCCGAGGACCTTCCCTCGTGTATAAAGAAGGTGGCATTTACAGAATACTCACTGCATGTAAGGCTTTTATGTTTCTTCTTTAACTTCAGGCTATAGTCGAGTCGTCCAAAAGCAAGACTGTTTCCTGGGCCATCTCCTCCGCAGCAAAAGAGAGGGTAGAAGGGATACCTAATCAGTTGCACCACTAAATGCATTAAACCTAAATGTTTTTAAAAGTATTCCACATTTAACCCAACCCCTCTGAATCTGAGAGGTACGGGGGGCTGCCTTAATGGACGTCAACTTCTTCGGTACCCGGGGAGCCGTTGTTGTTGAGGGTTAACTGCCTTGCTCAAGGGCAGCATGGCAGATTTTTCCACCTTGCTAGCTCGGGAATTTGAACCAGCGACCTTTCAGTTACTGGACCACTAGGCTTAACTGTTAGGGGGGAGATTTTAAGGGATAGTTTCACCCACATTTCTAAATTAAATACTTTGAGGGAAGGGTTGATAAGACAGGTCAATTGGTTGAACAAAGGCAAGGGAGTGAGCAAAGAGCTAAATAAATAGGGGCGGCAGTAGCTTCGAGGTTAGAAAGGCAGGCCGCTATTCGAACCCCCGAGCTGCCTGCAGGAAATTTGCAGGGAGTAATCCGTCAGCCAGAGGGTTACAGCTACAATATCTCTGTATACTACCTTCTGCTGTTGTGCCCTTGACAAGGAACTTTACCCTTAAGTGCCCATGAGGTGCTCACAGCCTGTGATGTGTGTGTTGTGTGTCAGGTTGGTCACTGTGACAGAATCTGTGCAAATGACCAATAAAGCAAATATGGTGAAATGAAGGCCAGACTATCTATCATGCAATGTATCTAGTCCCAAAGTGGCTGCATGGTTCTAAGAGGCTCTGGTGATGTTAAGTATTTCAAGTTTCCATTAACGTTGTACTATTGGTTATCGATGACAATGTGGAAGACGTAGATGCTGTTTTACACAGGGTTAATTAAAATATGTGTTCCCCCCCAAAGCTCTGTCCCCACTCTCAAAAAGAAATTTCTCAGTTTTACTTACCCTCAAACTTTGGAATCAAAGAGGCCAGGTTCCAGCATATCCTTCACAAAGCTGTCCATTCATTGGCCTTGACCTCTGCATTTAAGTACAGAAATAAAACATTTTTTTGAAACAAAGCTAGCTAGCTATACTAACTTAAGGTAAACTCTAACGTTAGCTAGCTAACAGAATTTGCATCCATCCTCCTCAACTTCACAAGTCCGGCTAAAGCTGCCACTGTCAAAAACCATTGAAAACCAGTACAGTAACGCTAGCTAACTCAATCAATCAACATGCAAGCATGAGATAAGCCTGTTAAATAGCTTGCTTTGATATCAAATCAACTCATATTGTTGCTAGCTAGCTAGCTACCTTAGCTATTGGCTAGCTAACATGCTACGGAACCGTTACACTAGCATATTGACATGCATATTGGTATTAAAAGACAGCAACGTATTCACCTAGAAATAAAAGTGTTTAGGCAAATCATTAGTTAGCTAGCTACCTATCACATGAATTGTTCAAAAATATTATAGCTAACGTTAGCTAGCTGAGCAATAGCCAATCAGTCAGTGGCGCTGACATATTGAAACTGGTATCAACAAAATGTGTTTCACTCTATCCCATAAAACATTACATTGCTAACTAGGCATCATTTAGCTAATAAAATGTTAAAGTTTATTAGGAAGTTTAATTAATAAGTTAGACACTTCGGTAGGTAGCTAGCTAGATAGCTTGGTTTTCATTTTCCAACAGATGTTTCTAATCTGCCTGATTGGTCATCAACGGTTACTGGTCTTGGAACTCAGGTGTTCACCAGAAATGGCTTCTGGTAAACTGTTTGCCACTAGTGGCAATAAATGTTGCCACAGGTTTGCCACAGATTCGAATAGAATCTTGAGAGAATTCTCTGCCAGAAAAAAACCTCTGGCGAACTGTTTACCACTAGTGGCAATAAATAGTATTGTTGCCAAAGGTTTGCCGCAGATTCACCACTAGTGACAAATGTTTGCAAACTTCTGGCAACATTTTGTGGCACACAATGTAGTTTGCAGCAAATTTGCCAGAAACTTTTTTGTAAGGGCCTGCATTTTTTTGAGTGCACCTATCATGGAAATAGTTTTTGAAGTGTATATTGTTCCAAACAGTATGTCTAAAAATAAGCAAAATCAAAAAGGGTACTTTTGGGATATTCATATTAATATTTAAAATGTTGACATACTCCATATTTTAGAGCAGATTATGAGGAGTATAATGAAACAAATATGTTGTCTGTATCATGTGCGGTTCACAGATCATAGGGTCTTATAATAGGCATGTATAGGTCTAAAAAGGTCCTAAAATGGCCACTTTCATCATGATTTTCAAAAAAATGGTTTGTGATACAAATGTAAAAAGCATATCAAAGATCCCTCCTCCCAATGAAGTTTCTATGTGAGATTTGCCAGAACAATCTGATGAGATACCCCCAAAAATGTTGTGTCTTCCTGCTGTGGAATCGCCCCACTCTGTCTGTTGCGATGATTGCTAGCGGAGGCAGTAGTCATACATATTCGGTGGAATGTAGGCTATAATTCCCCTTTCTGAGTGTTCCCGTGTTCTATATGTTATATAAGTGCCCTCAGCTGCCACCTCTTAGGGTGATTGTATGTATTATTCAGGTTGATTGAGCTGAAGTGTTACGCTTGCTAGCTAAACACATGCTCCACCAGCCACTCCACCAGCCAATCAAAAGAGCTAGGTTAGACACACCCACACTCCATGAGCCAATCAAAAAGCTATGCTAGACACACACACACACCGCACGAGCCAATCAGAGATTTATGCCAGACACAGACTCCACGAGCCAATCCCCTCTCCGTACACTGTACATCAATCTGATGTGCTCACCCATCCCATTCATTTGTGTTCTCAGAAGGGATTAAACGTCACCAACTCTCCTGTAGACACACATTATATTCCACTGAATAGACCCGAGAGAGGATAACAAAACAAACTTGGTTCCCTGTGTGTCTGTCTGGCAGCAGCGTGCCCCTGATGTTGTTTATTGGTTTGTGTGTGTGTTAATTAATTAATGATTTTATTTATTTATTTGTCAGGGATTGTATGGAAAGGAGAATGCAGCATGCAAATGAAATAGGAAAATTGTAGCTTAATGGAAGGAATAAAAGGCGTCTGAATGCAGACCTGCCTCTTTTACACAACAGACATTGTTAAGATGAAGGAAACAAGATTAATTTGCATGATGGTGGAAACACAGGATAATCATTCAGCCGTTTGCAGATGAAATATATTCTGTAGATTTCAATCAGTGTTCTGAGTAATAGGATTGCAGGCAGAGGAGAAGAATGCGAATAATAACCCAATACATTACATTTGCACTGCAGAATAACTTCTTCTTCTTCTTTTTTATTTTCTTCTTCTTCTTTTTGTTTATTTTCTTCTTCTTTTTCTTCTTCTTTTTCTTCTTCTTCAACCTCAATTTATTGATATTCAAGTATGTTATGTCTTAACATATGAATGCATACTGTAAGCCAATCAATTTGACAAATCTACTGTATTAATGAGTGTCCTCTCCATTATGCCTCATGTTAATGTTGTCTATTCATAGGTGTTGTACAGGTACAGTAAACAGCAGACTGATGTTAGTGAAGCATTTGTTTCCAAGTGAAAGAACAGGGTAATCTTATGACACCGTTCAGATGTGTAATGAGAACAGATCAATAGGAGAACTGTTGACTGTGTGGCCGTGAGCAATACTCTCTCCTCTCTCTGCATGGGTCACAGAGAGGTGACAGAGAAGCTCGCACACACACACACACACACACACACACACACACACACCGCCTACGGGATCATTGCCTTGGCAATCCCACTCATGGCTGATGAGCTCCTGTCCACTGTTTCCATTTAACTTATCTGTTGCTGTGGTCCCTTAGCTTGGGGTGACACGAACAGGCACACAACTCACCTCACAAAGACCCACAGCTTATGACTATGCATCCATCTAGCCTCCCTTCCCCACTACCCACAGGCTTATTCTGTACTGGATTCATTAATGGGAAAGCAGCAATCCAGCCAGCCCTTGAAGTTCAAGTATATACCTACAGGATTATATTCAATACTGTCTAATAATATAATACATCTAATGCTCTTTTGGTTGAACTATGGAATAAAAAACTCTGAGAAATCGAAAACGAATAAATCACCCGACAAACAATGCCCCTGACATTTGACTTTGGATTTGGAATGTGTTATCAATTAACTCCTCAAACGATGTCTAGGAAGTACCAATTTGTCCTTTCAACGCAGGCCCTACTCTTCCTCCCAGACAAACCCCTCTCTGCTTAGAACTTTTCATCAGGCCATTAGGATCTAGATACAACACCCTGGTTAATGTTTGTTATCATACCAGTAATCAACCCAACCCTCCTCCTATAAGCCCAGGAAAGACTGTTGGTCTTCTATCAGCATGGTTTATACCTTTCCCATCATGGCTTTCATGGTGTCTATCTCGCCTGCTAAGATGGAGAGTTATCTGTTTCTCGTATGAAGCCTGCAGTGGATAATTGTATGCATGTGTGTCTGTCTGTATCTCTGTTCCCTGTGACAGTAATGTAGATATACTGATCTGGAGAAATACGCCTGTCAGGGCCGAGAATAAAGAGAGTGAGATAAAAGCGAAAGAAGATTCTACAATACAAAAACATTTTTTAGGATGAATCACCTGTCAGTGCGTTTTCAAACCCTGCTTCTTTTTCTGTTTTGTTTGGGACAAGATGTATACTGTATAATATTGTAATATGTATAATATATTCATTGAAAAGCACAGGGCAATCATAAATAACCATCTCCTTAGCCTACAAACACAGAGAGAGAATGCAAAAAATCATTCATTTATTTTCATTCATTTATTCGTACGAGGTGCAAATAAGAACCTTTTGCCAAGACATCCTCAAGGTCAAATCATGCATAGGTTATTTATTGCCTTGTGTTGTTTTAGTGAACAGACACACACACACACACACACACACACACACCAGTTCTCATGCCCAGTGCATAGCAGTTTCCCCCATCAGAGCCATTTTATACATTTTTGCAAACGGGTAGTTTAGATCTCAAAGCTCTGCTAATACGCTTTCACACAGAATCTCAAGTAAGCATGCGATTTTGCTGGATTTAAAAAGGGTTGGTAATAAAATCTTGTAGCTGGCTGCACTCCCCTCACAGTGTATCAATTGTCTCACCCCGCTTCCTCTCATAGTTTACTTTATTTTTGGAGCCCTGATACAGTGAAAGTGAAGTTCCTTTTATCTAGTCAGCGTCGCTAGCTTTAAATGGCTAAATGAGACCTTTGTTAAAGGCAGTTATATATAGGGATGCGACATGGCATTCTACTAAGATGAGGCAAGTGGAGTTAGAGTTTTTGAGGGCAAAGTTTGGTATCTTATAAAATATTACTATTTTTCATATGAAACAAGAGGTTTTGTGTTCGCATGATCAGATCTCCTACCAACCAAAGCTGCTGCTGGTAGAAACAGTAATGAGATAGGAGCTGTCTGAAGCATTGTCTACCTCCTTCCAGAGTAGCACGCACACACACACACACACACACACACAACACGCACACACAATACACACACACAATGTCGTTTTAATGGGGTATGTTGCATGTGCTTCAGAGTTGTTTTTCATCCATAATAAATAGAAACTCAACACTACAACAACAGCAGAGCAGCAGCATGCCAATTACAGTGTTGGGCCAGCACCAATAACCAGACCACCAGTGAATTCATGAAAGTTTAAACAGTTCTTATCTCGCCAGAACCCATGTCTCTCATATCCTCCACATTTCCACTTCAGATCAATATTTATACAACACAGTTTTTTTTTCTGAAAGGTGAAGGACATGTTTCTGTTTGTATGAAGGATATCAGCGGGAAGATAGTAAACTAGTTTGAACTGAAGAGTTGCTGGTTTCAAGTAAATTAGACACTTTTCAGCTTTGAGTGTATCCAGCATGCACAGAGAATAGAGCAAATTGCAAACTTGAACGTTTTGTTTTGATACTTACTTTTACAACGTGTTGATATTGGCATAGTAATGTCATGGCTGTGTACATTATGGCTACAGTCTTCGAAAAAAGAGTTATTTGTGGAGGGATATTGTTCTAGCAAGAGCCTTTGTGATCTGAAGATCCCTTTTTGGAAGACAGGGTTCTTTGATGATTCTTTGGAAGGCAAGAAGGGTTCTACATAGAACCATATATCATATTTCCCACCATGCTCTATTGCAGGGTGATTTTCAGAATTGTTTGTTTTATTTTGTGTTTTTGCATGTACATTGATTGGTTGATACATTTTATGCTACACAAAGATAACTAACATATATTTTCCTAAACTAATCCAATCTGTTAGTATTTGGACTTGGTGCACCTGTTACTGAGTTGGTTGTTCCAGTTTAGATGATTGAGGTAGTCTCAGTATTCAATCTTCTACCCTGGCAGTCAAGCTGAATGCAGGTTGATTAATATGTCCACTTTTTGGATATCCTAACTCTGGCTGGATTCCAATAGGAATTACACACCACTTTGCAAGCCATCATAATGTGACTTGCAGGCCTGATGTGGCCTGTAAACCAGGAGTTTCCTAACACCACTGTGTTAGGGTAACTAGTGATGGGAAACCAAGGCTTTCTGAAGGCTTTGGTGATTTTTCTCCAAATTGTGCCGGAAAACGGTTTGTTACTCTGACCTTCATTATCTGTTCACAAATCACATTAGTGACATCTGCTGGTTAGCAATAAATAGCAGCGTGTGATTATCAGATAGACATTTTTTTTCATCAAAGTTCTGTGGCGCTGCGGTAAATCGTTGGCTTTAGTATCCTATAGTCAGTTGGAATAACAGGTTCACATCTTATATCATGCTTCCATTTTTTGCCTTCAAGTTTATTATTTTTCAAAACTGAATCTATGGCATTATTTAGGATGCCTAAAGGAAAACTCCACCCAAAAACTATCTTTTGGTAGTTGTTTCATTAGTCCATTGTTGACATAGTCCCAAACTGTCAATCAAGTTTTCAAGATACTGTATGTAACTTTCAAAATACAGGAATCATCCCTTTATGATGCATTTTGTGTCATATGATGCTGCGTTTTGCATCATGGGGGTGATTTCTGTATTTTGAAAGTTACATATCTTGAAAACTTGATTGCTGACAAGCAAAACAGTTTGGGACTATGTCAACAATGGACTAATGAAACAACTACCAAAAGATAGTTTTTTGGTGGAGTTTTCCTTTAAGAGAGAAGCTCATACTATACTAAATAAAACAAATTATTTGAACAACAGTGCAGAAAGGAAGTGTGGTTTCACAATTTTCTAAATAGTGTGCCTTCAACGGAATTTGACCTAATACCCTCATGTCCCTGAATATTCCATAGTTCCCTACTTTACCTGTTAAGCTACCGGTGAGGTGAAACTTTTAGTACAAAATGCTAAATATATTTGTAAGTACAATGTTCGGTAGAAGTCAGTGTTTGAAAGCGGCTTAGAATCAAAGAACGCACTGGAACCACGGCGAAATCAGTGGGATCTCGCATTTTGCAACACACAGTTTGAAACAGCATGTGATCAAACGATGCTTCAGACGTCATTGATGACGTACTTCTGATAAAGTGATAAACGCATCGGCGCACTGCTTCGAAGTTAGCTGCTTAGCGATTTCAACGCATGCCTCAGAGCTCTGATATCAAACGTAACATCACTAGGGCCCTCAAAGAAAGGCCTTATGATACAGTATATGTAATGTATTGTCATAAATAATATAATTTTAAGGCTAATAAGGCTGGTGGAACCGTTCATAGAGGGTTCTAGGAAGAACCATATACAGGGGATTCTATGAAGAACCCTGTAAAGGGTTCTACCTAGCACCAAAAAGGATTCTCCTATAGCACCTTTTGTTTGTAGTGACACTGGCATAGAGTCAGTTTCCCAGTAAGTTAGTATGGTACCGGTCAGGTAGGTTAGTGGTAGCCTGAGTGGCAGTCTTTTTCTGCTCTCTTGACAGGCAATTCAACATGGCAATTCCTTATGAAAAATCCTTAAGGAGTTGGCAAAGAAGCAGAAACAGACTGGCACCCAGGCTAGGGGCAAGGAGAGTGTCTTCTTTACCAATAGTAGCATAGATGACATAATAGTAGTAGTAGAAAAGCTGATCTAGGATCAGGTCCCCTCTGTTCATATCATCATCGTATTATTGTTTATTTGTCAGGGACCATGTAAAACATGCCATTGCACAAGATTGAGCTAGATAGCTAATTTCCATCTGTAATCCCTGGGTTCAGTATGATCTGAAAAGAAAAACTGATCCTGGACCAGCACTCCTCTGAGAGGATTTGTGAATACAGGCCCTGGACAAGGTATTGTGTGTTACGCAACACTCATCATTGCAATGTTTCTCTTCTCTGTTTTCCTCACACACACACGCACACACACACACACACACACAAACATACACACCAAGTAGCTCAGGATGATTCTCAGTATACATATTTAACAGTGTTTAATATTTCAGAGAACAGAAATGGATATTTGATGTGTGATCTCTAATGAATGAGTCATGGTTATCAATCTTTAATAGCCTATAAAGTGAGATTTATGTATCTTAAACCTAGTATCGCCATTCAATGAATTAGAACGACTGATGTGTTCTATTCAGAAACATTGGCTGAATCCCAAATGACACCTTATTCCTTATATAGTGCACTAATTTTGATCAAGCCCCATAGGGTAGTAGTGCACTTAATACTGAATAGGGTGCCATTTGGGACGCAGCTGAATTATAATGATGGTGTCAAATTCAGAAACATTATTTGTTTGTTGTTCTAGAAACGGTCACGATGTGCAAGCTAAATCACTTGATGATGTATTAGCTAGTAAATACAATTGTTTGTTGTGTGAGCGTTAGATGAAAGACAAAAGCTTTTTTCCTAGTCAGCTGTCAAACCAACGTTTTCATGGGTAAATTTAAATGCAATGTGGTGAGAATTATTTCCCTATCATTATGCAATGACTGTGAAACCCATTTTAGATCTCCCTCTTTAACCTCTCTCTCTCGCCCTCTCTTTCTCTCTCTATCCCTCCTATCTCTCTCTCTCTCCCTTCCTCTTTCTCTTTCTCTCTCTCTTTCTCTCCCTCTCTCTCTCTCTCTCTCTCTCTCTCTCTCTCTCTCTCTCTATCTTTCTCTCCCTCCCTCCCTCCCTCCCTCCCTCCCTCCCTCCCTCCCTCCCTCCCTCTCTCTCTTTCTCTGTGGTGCAGATTTTGTTCAGTACAGGTAGACCGTTGTCTAAACTTCTTCATTATTGAAGGCCAACAGGTCACAATAGCGAGCAGTAGTTTTCCCACGGTCTAGCTAGCTAGCTTTTGTTGTCGGCTAGTTTACAGCGGCTGCAGCAGGTGTTATCAAAGAGGATGTTGTTGCTAATTTGTTAGCTTCTTCCTTTTCAAGAATAACTTTCAACAAGAAGTTAAGTTTCAAATTATCATAATTTGGATAGTGTGAACTGTGTTTTTTATTGCAGCGCGCTTGCTGTTGTTAGCCATCTCTTTGAAAATAACTTGTGTGTGAAACATTGTTGCATTTAATGTGGAACTGACAGCATTTTAGCAACATATAATCTGTTCACACCCAGGAAGAAAATGACACATCAAAAATTTTTATCTGACAATAATCCTGTAGCTCAGTTGGTAGAGCATGGCACTTGCAACGCCAGGGTTGTAGGTTCGATTCCCACAGGGTGCCAGTATGAAAAATAAAAAATATAATTAAAATGTATGCACTCACTAACTGTAAGTTTCTCTGGATAAGAGCGTCTGCTAAATGACAAAAAAATTAAAAATGTAAAGCAACCACTTAGATATGATCATTTTCATGTTTTCATAAATTCTTAGAATGTTTGAGAATTGCGTATACTAAGGCATTTGTGAAAATTCTATAGCAATATAGAGTGGGAAAGCGGGCGTGCGTTTGGACAATTAATAGACACTGCAGGAAATAAAACCGAAATAAAAACATCTGTCTTGTCCAGAACCGGAGTCTACACAGACAGGTACGCTATAGCCAATCAGAGCTACAGTAGACCTTTATACAAACAAGCCATTTGCCACACGGGCCTACCATAATTCACTTTGAACTGGACTGTGTGTTTACAGGCAGTTGCAACAGCGCGACTTTAGATCATTAGAACTCATTCGCCAAAAGCCACAAATATTTAAACACCACGGGAGTCCTCTTACATTTGGGAACTTTACAGTCCTATTGATCAAACAACCATGAAAAGGTAGGCTCTCTCTCCCTCAGTTATGCACATCAACAACAACAAGATCAACAACTAATACTATCCAGAGCAAGATGAGCTAAGGAACATTAAATAAACACTCTCAAACTTTTTTAGCTAGTTGGCCGTCAAAATTGCACTGATAAACTATGGGGAATTGTAGCCTCCTTGTCCTTCTGCAGCTTGCCTGCCAATGCATGCTTGTCCCAACCAAGCACCCAAGATAACTGGCTAAAGTTGGCTAGCTTGCTAGCTAGCTACTTCCAGACAGAAATGAGAGAACACCTCACTCTGACCATTTTACTCGCCGTAGCAGAGCTGGTTAGGCTGTTTACATGTTATCTAGAGCGTTCTTGACTAACTATTACTTTTTTTTTGCATAAGTTTACTGACATCGGTAATATTCAGCAGGTGTTGCGCGTTCGTAAATTCTTCAGTTGTTCTGCGCTCTGGGACACTCAGACGAGCATGCTCTGAAATCGGAGTAGATAGCCAGAGTGAATTTGTGAACACAAGAGATATGCTAACTGTATAACAGTCGTTGAAGTTATTGCTAGCTAACCAAATGACATCTGCATCTCTAGCTGTGTATAGCCACCGAAAAACAATATGAGGGGCAAAAGTCAGTTACTCACCCACTCCTCCAATGGCATGACATGACATCCTCCTTGCAGCTAGCTAGCTATCTAGCTAACGTTAGGCTCCGTGTTAGCTTGCTAAATAAATAGATATGCTAGCCTATTAGCCACGTTATGACTGACTTGTGATCATTGCCCTTGCTAGTTTGATTGTATTGATATTCCAAGCTTTAGTTACATTCGTCCGTTTTTGTCCAGAATATTCAGTCATTGAAACTGAAACAATGCATCCCGAATGGAGGCAGCAAACTATGTACCAGGCCAGCTGTGATTTATAACCTATCTGTAATATTTTTGGGACTACCAAGAAATGAATTGGTGAATTATATTAATTATGCATTGAACTGCATCCATCTATTCTGCCAACAATGCCTTGGTGTACGTCATGGAACAGTCAGTCAAATATAACCTATTTTTAAAACCTCTTATAAAGTTGGTTTTGTAGCATAAAATGGGAATTTGATATTTTTGACTAATATTATGATTGTCTGTTTGTTTCATATCTAGGGGCCTGTTAGGGCCTGGCTTCCCAGTGGGTGGGCCTGTTAGGGCCTGGCTTCCCAGTGGGTGGGCATGTCAGGGCCTGGCTTCCCAGTGGGTGGGCCTGTCAGGGCCTGGCTTCCCAGTGGGTGGGCCTGTCAGGGCCTGGCTTCCCAGTGGGTGGGCCTGTCAAGGCCTGGCTTCCCAGTGGGTGGTCCTGTTAGGGCCTGGCTTCCCAGTGGGTGGGCCTGTCAGGGCCTGGCTTCCCAGTGGGTGGGCCTGTCAAGGCCTGGCTTCCCAGTGGGTGGGCCTGTCAAGGCCTGGCTTCCCAGTGGGTGGGCCTGTCAGGGCCTGGCTTCCCAGTGGGTGGGCCTGTCAGGGCCTGGCTTCCCAGTGGTTGGGCCTGTTAGGGCCTGGCTCCCCAGTGGGTGGGCCTGTCAGGGCCTGGCTTCCCAGTGGGTGGGCCTGTCAAGGCCTGGCTTCCCAGTGGATGGGCCTGTCAGGGCCTGGTTTCCCAGTGGGTGGGCCTGTCAGGGCCTGGCTTCCCAGTGGGTGGGCCTCTGTCCACCCAGGCCCATCCATGTCTACGCCCCTGATGCAAACAGAGCATGATGACAATTGCGCTTTTTCAATACCTGGTTTGCATACCCATTGTTGCCTTAATTAGCATTTACTGGTAGATATCATAAGTTGAAACATCTTTCCTACCCTACCGGCTACCGATGTCATTCTTCTGTGAGCTGCTCCATGCCAAAACCAGTTGAGAGCTGCACACTCTTGCTACCTGCAGATGATATTCAGATTAAACTAGTGTGCTGCGCGCATGTGAATATATTTCACGTGCTTTGCGATTTTGTAGGCTACTTTGTGCATGATTTCTCTATTGTACTACATAATTGATAAGTCGTATACCTCCACTACACTACTTTGATACACATCAGTAGGGATTAAGAAGTGAGTATAAGCAATGCCCACTGAAAAGAAAGTGGGTATACAGTTCTCCTACATGAGTGTGCTGGTATTACGATTGCTGTCCTTTCAGAATCACAAACCTGTCACAGACCTATAGGTTCGCCACTGTGCAAACATGACTATAATAGATATAAAGGCTGTTTAGATATTCATGTTTCAAGAAAGGAGTGGCCTGGCGAAGCGGTTTTATGCGCTGATTAGATGGAATCTGATAATTATTACTTTTTTACTCCGCTGGTCTCGGGAAGATATTACGAGTCCCTCACTGTCTGAGACCGAGTCAAGACCGAGACCGACCAAATGTATCCGATACCGAGACACTCAATACAGTTGAAGTCGGAAGTTTACATACACCTTAGCCAAATACATTTAAATTTCAGTTTTTCACAATTCCTGACATTTAATCCTAGTAAAAAGTCCCTGTCTTAGGTCAGTTAGGATCACCACTTTATTTTAAGAATGTGAAATGTCAGAATAATAGTAGAGAGAATGATTTATTTCAGCTTTTATTTCTTTCATCACATTCCCAGTGGGTCAGAAGTTTACATACACTCAATTAGTATTTGGTAGCATTGCCTTGAAATTGTTTAACTTGGGTCAAATGTTTCGGGTAGCCTTCCACAAGCTTCCCACAATAAGTTGGGTGAATTTTGGCCCATTCCTCCTGACAGAGCTGGTGTAACTGAGTCAGGTTTGTAGGCCTCCTTGCTCGCACACGCTTTTTCAGTTCTGCCCACAAATGTTCTATATGATTGAGGTCAGGGCTTTGTGATGGCCACTCCAATATCTTGACTTTGTTGTCTTTAAGCCATTTTGCCACAACTTTGGAAGTGTGCTTGGGGTCATTGTCCATTTGGAAGACCCATTTGCGACCAAGCTTTAACTTCCTGACTGATGTCTTGAGATGTTGCTTCAATATATCCACATCATTTTCTTTCCTCATGATGCCATCTATTTTGTGAAGTGCACGAGTCCCTCCTGCAGCAAAGCACCCCACAGCATGATGCTGCCACCCCCGTGCTTCACGGTTGGGATGGTGTTCTTCGGCTTGCAAGCCATCCCCTTTTTCCTCCAAACATAACGATGGTCATTATGGCCAAACAGTTGTATTTTTGTTTCATCAGAGCAGAGGACATTTCTCCAAAAAGTAAGTTGCAAACCGTAGTCTGGCTTTTTTATGGCGGTTTTGGAGCAGTGGCTTCTTCCTTGCTTTCAGGTTATGTCGATATAGGACTCGTTTTACTGTGGATATAGATACTTTTGTACCTGTTTCCTCCAGCATCTTCACAAGGTCCTTTGCTGTTGTTCTGGGATTGATTTGCACTTTTTGCACCAAAGTACGTTCATCTCTAGGAGACAGAACGCGTCTCCTTCCTGAGCAGTATGACGGCTGCGTGGTCCCATGGTGTTTATACTTGCGTACTATTGTTTGTACAGATGAACGTGGCACCTTCAGGCGTTTGGAAATTGCTCCCAAGGATGAACCAGACTTGTGGAGGTCTACAATTTTTTTTCTGAGGTCTTGGCTGATTTGTTTTGACATGATGTCAAGCAAAGAGGCACTGAGTTTGAAGGTAGGCCTTAAAATACATCCACATGTACACCTCCAATTGACTCAAATTATATCAATTAGCCTATCAGAAGCTTCTAAAGCCATGACATCATCTTCTGGAATTTTCCAAGCTTTTTAAAGGCACAGTCAACTTAGTGTATGTAAACTTCTGACCCACTGGAATTGTGATACAGTGAATTATATGTGAAATAATATGTCTGTAAACAATTGTTGGAAAAATGACTTGTGTCATGCACAAAGTAGATGTCCTAACCGACTTGCCAAAACTATAGTTTGTTAACAAGAAATTTGTGGAGTGGTTGAAAAACGAGTTGTAATGACTCCAACCTAGTGTATGTAAACCTCCGACTTCAACTGTATGTGGTCTGGAGTACTACAACACTACAACACTGTAAGTTACAGCTGGTGAGGAACAACTGCAGTCGAAACTTCATGCCTTTGATCACATGGTTGTTGTAAAGTTCATGCAGTCGACATGCAGGCGCAAGTCGGACACTTTTTATCCCCATAATGCAGCACACTTTGAATGGCACCGACTTGACAAAGGTGATCCGCTCGAACGCGCCCAATCACTTTTCACCAGGTGTGAACTCCTTCCACCAGGGTAACCCGGGCTAGATAATCAAATCCCCTCTTTGTGTCTGAGCTTGAGTTGCCAAATAAATAGTGTTGTTTATTATGACTAACCTGCCCTACTCTAAACACACCAGAACCAGGATACAACATTTACCTGTCAAATCAATGCTTATACTCTCTTATTCTCGTCATCGCCCATATGATTCAATTACAGAGCGAAGTGCTGGGTGCACGTGTTTTGCAGAGATGAGCAGTATTTCTGTTACATGTATTTGAAATACATATTTCAATTACTTCTGAGTATTTTGTCATTTGTATTTCATCGGCCTGAACTACACTCCAATGTATTATGTAACAAGATACTTTCGAGGTCTGTAATTTGTATTTTCAAAATACAAAGTACTTTTCTATACCATTTTTCTAGCGGTTCAGAATGTTGTGGCACCCTTTCACCCTGCATTGGTATCAGAAGTCTGATGGCACTATGGTGTGAGTCTGCTAAATGAACTAAATGTCAATGTAAACATGAACACTTGCAAAGAATGCTGAGAATTATTGTAATGAGCTCTGCCTCTGAAACAATATCCAGTGTGCTTTGCAGTTTATTTTGGTATGTTCATTTTCACATATACATTTACATTTTGGTCATTTAGCAGACACTCCGATCCAGAGTGACTTACAGTCAGTGCATTCAACTAAGGTAGATAAACAACAACATATCACAGTCATAGCAAGTAAAACGTTTCTGTAACCATTACTGAGAATGTTGTTGCTGTTCCGGCCGGCTACATGCAAATTAATTTTTTTATTTAAAATGTTTAATTAAATACATTACAAAGTACAAGTATTTTGTAGTTTAATTTGAAACATTGATCTTTATTGTATTTTGTCATTGTATTTTGTAATTTTTGCCTATCCCTGTGTATGCGTGTGCGTGCGTCGAGCGTAGGTGGGTTGGTGCATGCGTGTGTTTGCGTTTGTTTCCCCGTTCGTCCGTTGGTGCGTATTCCTCTTCTGCAGTCTGGCCACAGCACAGACTGGAGCACATGACATAGGATGATTGACAGCCACCCACATTGCTATGCACATGCCGCAGGAGCGGAGGAGAGCGAAGCCAGAGATATGAATATTTGAATAGATAGCATGAAACTTGTAATTGATTGTCTATCTGCACTGCAGTTGCATTAACTGAATAAAGGTTGCATCCCAAATTGCACCCTATGCCCTATATTGTGCACTACTTTTGATCAGAACCCTGTGGGGGGAGCCCTATATATATAGGGAATAGGGAGGCATTTGGAATGCAACCAATGTATTCATTTTAGGCAGTGGACTCAAAACTCCCCCATTGTCTTAATGTGAGCTAATGTCGAATTTCCTGACAAAAATATGATAGAGGGAGAAAAAAGAGCAGCTTTTCTAAAGAGCCTTCAGATTCAAGCAGGTGGAATCAGATCTGTACACAATGGAACATGGAATGGAACAATGGTTGTACTTATCTCTTCAAATGTTTCACTGCAGAATTCCCACATCCTGGGCGCTAGTGGGGCCAGTTCTACTGTACTGATAAAATGATAGTGGAGCTAAAGTGAACTGAAGGATGCTGTGTCTGTTATAGAGGCGGCGCAGCGACAAGAGGGTTGCCGGTTCGAATCCCATGTCAGATGATAATATGTGGTGTGTGTATGTGTCTCTGTTAGATTGGGTTGAAATAAAAAAAAGACACTTTTCTGTGATCTGTAAAATAACTACGAACTAAAGTATTCTTCCTATGTCCTCCCTTCTGATCCATCTCTTCTTCTGTCTGTCCTCCATACTAGTGTGCTAGCTAATATTCTTCTTCTGTCTGTCCTCCATACTAGTGTGCTAGCTAATATTCTTCTTCTGTCTGTCCTCCATACTAGTGTGCTAGCTAATATTCTTCTTCTGTCTGTCCTCCATACTAGTGTGCTAGCTAATATTATTATTCTGTCTGTCCTCAATACTAGTGTGCTAGCTAATATTATTATTCTGTCTGTCCTCAATACTAGTGTGCTAGCTAATATTATTATTCTGTCTGTCCTCAATACTAGTGTGCTAGCTAATATTATTATTCTGTCTGTCCTCTTCTCCCAGATGTGATCCACACTGTGGGGCCTGTGGCCAGAGGGCATGTGGGTGAAACAGAGACCAAGGACCTGACAGCCTGCTACCAGAACTCACTGGAGCTGGTCAAGGGGTTCGGACTGCGCTCTGTGGTGAGTACCCCCCCCCCCCCATTTTTTTATATAAGTAGATCAGCAGGGGGACAGAGTAGAGGGGTGAGAAATGCAAAGGCCTGTTGCAGGGAATGGGAACTGGGACCTTGCAGCCAACGCCACAGTGGAATCTACTCAACTGTACAGCATGTGGTTCTGTATATGAGTGTGTCCACTAGTCTACAGGCCCAGAGGCCAAACTTTTTAATAAAAGTTAATTTTCTCTTGAATCTATGCTGGTTTAATGATCTTGGCTTGTACTCTTTGGTGAGCAACAGCTCCGAGCACAACCCTCCCTCTGCATTCTCCCAGTGCGAAAAGCTTTGAAAGGTTGGTTTGTTTGTAATTTAGTTCAACACTGGTTGACAACTCACTCAAACAATAATCAGAATGTGAATCAGAATTCGATCTGGTGTGTTTGCCCATTGGGATACTTGGTTGCTGCTTTAGTTCTTAGTTTCAAGTTTTAATGTCACACAAGTACAGTGAAATGCCTTTATTGCAAACTCAAAACCCAACAATGCAATAATCAATAACAATGTAATACTAGAAAATAACACACAAGAAATAACCAGCGTCTTTCAGTCCAGCAGTCCAGCATCTTTCAGTCCATCATCTTTCAGTCCAGCAGTTCATCATCTTTCAGTCCATCATCTTTCAGTCCAGCAGTCCAGCACCTTTCAGTCCAGCATCTTTCAGTCCATCATCTTTCAGTCCAGTAGTCCAGCATCTTTCAGTCCAGCAACTTTCAGTCCAGCAGTCCAACATCTTTCAGTCCATCATCTTTCAGTCCAGCAGTCCAGCATCTTTCAGTCCATCATCGTTCAGTCCAGTAGTCCAGCATCTTTCAGTCCAGCATCTTTCAGTCCAGCATCTTTCCGTCCAGCGTCTTTCAGTACAGCAGTACAGCATCTTACAGTCCAGCGTCTTTCAGTCCAACAGTCCAGCATCTTTCAGTCCAGCGTCTTTCAGTCCAGCAGTACAGCATCTTTCAGTCCAGCATCTTTCAGTCTAGCAGTCCAGCGTCTTTCAGTCCAGCATCTTTCAATCCAGCAGTCCAGCATCTTTCATTCCAGCGTCTTTCAGTCCAGCAGTCCAGCATCTTTCAGTCCAGCGTCTTTCAGTCCAGCAGTCCAGCATCTTTCAGTCCAGCGTCTTTCAGTCCAGGAGTCCAGCATCTTTCAGTCCAGAAGTCCAACATCTTTCAGTCCAGCGTCTTTCAGTCCAGCAGTCCAGTATCTTTCAGTCCAGCAGTCCAGCATCTTTCAGTCCAGCATCTTTCAGTCCAGAAGTCCAGCATCGTTCAGTCCAGCAGTCCAGCTTCTTTCAGTCCAGCAGTCCAGCATCTTTCAGTCCAGCGTCTTTCAGTCCAGCAGTGCAGCATCGTTCAGTCCAGCGTCTTTCAGTCCAGCATCTTTCAGTCCAGCAGTCCAGCATCTTTCAGTCCAGCGTCTTTCAGTCCAGCATCTTTCAGTCCAGCATCTTTCAGCCCAGCAGCCTGGCATCTTTCAGTCCAGCATCTTTCAGTCCAGCATCTTTCAGCCCAGCAGCCCAGCATCTTTCAGTCCAGCGTCTTTCAGTCCAGCATCTTTCAGTCCAGCAGTCCAGCATCTTTCAGTCCAGCGTCTTTCAGTCCAGCAGTCCAGCATATTTTCTGAGATATGTCAAGGTAGTTTGTTTTAGTTTGTTTTCTTCCTTTAGAGATGATTTGAGGGGAAAACGTTTATAAAATGAAGGAACAGAAAGAAAGGGATAAATACATTCAATGGTTCTGTAATAACTCAAAGCTAAATAATGTTGGCTGAAAGTTACTATTAGAGGTGACCTGGACATTGATGCTAACATTTACCATCAGTTACTGTTGATCCATTGTCTTTGGCAGGTGGTTTATTTGTTTGCTACCTTAGTTCTGCACATAATTGTTTGGGACACATAACCAGGTATACACTACCAGTCAAAAGTTTGGACACACCTACTCATTCAAGGGTTTTTCTTTATTTTTTACTATTTTTTACATTGTAGAATAATAGTGAAGACATCAAAACTATGAAATAACATATATGGAATAATGTAGTAACCAAAAAAGGGTTAAACAAATCATTCTTCAAATAGCCACCCTTTGCCTCGATGACAGCTTTGCACACTCTTGGCATTCCCTCAACCAGCTTCATGAGGTAGTCACCTGGAATGCATTTCAATTAACAGGTGTGCCTTCTTCAAAGTTAATTTGTGGAATTTATTTCCTTCTTAAAGTGTTTGAGCCAATCAGTTGTGTTGTGACAAGGTGGGGGGGGGGGGGGGGGGGGTATACCAGAAGATAGCCCTATTTGGTAAAAGACCAGCTCAAATAAGCAAAGACAAAACAACAGTCCATCATTACTTTAAGACATGAAGGTCAGTCAATACTGACAATTTCAAGAACTTTGAACGTTTCTTCAAGTGCAGTTGCAATAACCATCAAGTGCTATGATGAAACTGGCTCTCATGAGGACCGCCACAGGAATGGAAGACCCAGAGTTACCTCTGCTGCAGAGGATAAGTTCATTAGAGTTACCAGCCTCAGAAATTGCAGCCCAAATAAATGCTTCACAGAGTTCAAGTAACAGACACATCTCAACATCAACTGTTCAGAGGGGACTGTGTGAATCAGGCCTTCATGGTCGAATTGCTGCAAAGAAACCACTACTAAAGGACACCAATAAGAAGAAGAGACCTGCTTGGGCCAAGAAACACGAGCAATGGACATTAGACCGGTGGAAATTTGTCCTTTGGTCTGGAGTCCAAATTGGAAATGTTTGGTTCCAACCGCTGTGTCTTTGTGAGACGCGGAGTGGGTGAACGGATGATCTCCGCATGTGTAGTTCCCACCGTAAAGCATGGAGGAGGAGGGGTTATGGTGTGGGGGTGCTTTGCTGGTGACACTGTCTGTGATTTATTTAGAATTCAAGGCACACTTAACCAGCATGGCTACCACAGCATTGCAGCGATACACCATCCAATCTGGTTTGGGTTTAGTGGGACTATAATTTGTTTTTCAACAGGACAATGACCCAACACACCTCCAGGCTGTGTAAGGGCTATTTTACCAAGAACGAGAGTGATGGAGTGCTGCATCAGATGACCTGGCCTCCACAATCCCCCGACCTCAACCCAATTGAGATGGTTTGGGATGAGTCGGACGGCAGAGTGAAGGAAAAGCAGCCAACAAGTGCTCAGCATATGTGGGACTCCTTCAAGACTGTTGGAAAAGCTTTCCAGGTGAAACTGGTTGAGAGAATGCCAAGAGTGTGCAAAGCTGTCATCAAGGCAAATGGTGGCTATTTGAAGAATCTCAAATATAAAATATATTTTGATTTGTTTAACACTTTTTTGGTTACTACATGATTCCATATGTGTTATTTCATATTATTTTTGATGTCTTCACTATTATTCTACAATGTAAAAAATAGTAAAAATAAAGAAAAACCCTCTCCCTTGGGGTAGAGAGAGAGAGAGAGAGAGAGAGAGAGAGAGAGAGAGAGAGAGAACCTGTGTTAAGTTCTGCCTTTTTTTGTTTTATCCACCATTTCAGTTTACTCTTTGCAAATGTCACCCTATTCCCTATAACATTGCACTACTTTTGACCAGGACCCATGGGGCTCTAGTGCACTATAAAGGGAATAGGGTGCCATTTGGAACGTCATATTTTTATGTTTTGTTTCTGGAACACATTCCATGGATTTATTTCAGTTTATCTAACGTATTTACCCAATATGTATATATTTATTAGAAACAGACCGGTGTTTTCATGGGGAGCTAGAAATCCTGTCTAAGGTATTTTTACAGCTGTTCTGCGTTGAGCTAGGCCTTGAGTGAAAACACTGGGTGGCATGCTATTCACTATATAGTGCACTACTTTTGACCAGAGCCCTATGAGCCCTGGTCAAAAGTAGTGCACCATTTAGGGAATATGGTGCTATTTGGGACACAACCTAAAGTTTTGTGATTGACCGGTCTAGTCTTGAAGGATGATGAGACCTACTAAGACCGTGAAATTATCTACCACATATACAGTTTTACTTTACTCATACAAATGTGAGCACATGCACACACACACACACACACACACACACACACACACACACACACACACACACTCCATGTGGACTCCACTTCCATTGTCTATGAAGAGGACAACCGAGAAAGGTTTATATTTTCCGTTATTAAAGAAATAGTTGTTTGTTTGTTTTTCTCATTTCTCTCTCTTACAGCGACATGGCCTCCATTCTCTCTCTCTCTCTTTCTCTCTCCCTCTCTCTCTTTCTCTCTCTCTCACTCTCTCAAATTCAAATTCAAGCTGCTTTATTGGCATGAAAAACATTGCGTCCATATTGCCAAAGCAACAATGTATGCAATACACTATACATTGTAATAAAATAAAAGGCCTCTCTCTCTCTCTCTCTCTCTCTCTCTCTCTCTCTCTCTCTCTCTCTCTCTCTCTCTCTCTCTCTCTCTCTCTCTCTCTCTCTCTCTCTCTCCCTCTCTTTATTTTCTTCTAACAGTGATGTGGCCTCCATTTTGTATTTTGTTTCCCTATCTATCCACTGTGACTTAAATATATAGAGAGAGGTCAACTATTAGCCACAGTGGGTCCTTAGGTGTGAGAGTTCCAAGTTATTATGTTCCAAATTCTTGGATCCAAGTTATTTTGTTTATAATTCACAGTAGTTCCTTAGGTGCAAGTTCTGCTTCCAAGTTCTGTTGTTTATAAGCCACAGTGGTTCCGCGTTCCAGACTCTTGGATCAGACTCTTGGATCGTTCCTGGTTCCTGGTTAGCCGGTCAGTGCTAAGCTCATTTGAGTTGGACTGTGCTGTGTAGAGGGAGATCTGTGGGCTAGATCAGAGAGGGGGAGCCCAGCTGAAACCCAGAACAGACGGGCAAACTGCCAGCCTGTGTGTGTTTGTGTGTGCGTGTGTGTGTTTGTGTGTGTGTGCCTGCGTGCGTGTGTGTGTGTGCTTCCGTCCGTCTACGCAGCTGTGTGTATTTTTGAAAACGCTAGATGCTGGGCTCCCTAATGGGGAATCCAGGGCATTACAAAGAGATACAAGTCAAAACTAAATGTAACACAGAATAAACCAGAGCATGAAAGATTAGAACCAGCTTGGCCTGGGCAGATAATCCCTGTACTCTAGGGCCCAAAGCCACTCTTCAGGCAGAGAAAGCCATAGACACGTGCTGCTATATGGACTTGCCAAACGCAGTCACCCATAGAGTAGACAACCTCCCATTGTTGGTTGGACCTGCAGAGAGTGACTGGGGAAGTACTTCAACCTTTATTTAAAAAAGTGGTCCGGTTTTTAAATGCAGAAGAACAAGAACAAGAACAAGAGGAGGTTTGCAGTCTGCTGGATGCATTGACAGTGGAAAGCTATTTGCTCAGGTCTTTGCTGAGGGATGGAGGGAAGGAGGGATGGAGGGTCGGAAGGATGGAGGGAAGGAGGGATGGAGGGATGGAGGGATGGAGGGAAGGAGGGATGGAGGGAAGGAGGGATGGAGGGAAGGAGAAATGGAGGGAAGGAGGGAAGGAGGGATGGAGGGAAGGAGGAAAGGCATTCTGATGAAAAATGACGACCAGCCTGAGCCAAGAAAGCTGCCATTTAACCCTGTGACTGCAGCTGACTGCTGCAGGAGACGAGTTTAACACCCCTCTCTCTGTCTCGGTCCAAGCTGTCTTCTAAACTCATTGAGAATAGGAGAATTGGGGGAGGTATGGTGCTCAAGGAGAAATTGTGGCCTTCATCTGCAGCTGAAAGCTCTCTAAAGCCGTGAGGCTTTAAAAGTGTTCTTACACCATGATTTTGAACATTCAAAGCAACTGGGAAATGTCCGTGGCAGGCATTGTTGTCACCTTAGCTTGCTACATAACTTCTCAGTGATAGGAAAAACGAGCACCACTACCACCAATCAGCCTACACCACTGTGCACACACCCGTCGTTACTATGACAACTAGCGTAGCCATGTCAACAAATGACTGCTGTCTGAACCCACACAAATACGATTTGGTCTTGTAACTTGCTGTTTGGAGAGTCAGTATTCCAAAACGGATTTGAAAAACAAAACTGATTTGAGCATTAAGGCCTGCAGTGTGAAGGCTCTCTGTCCAAGCTGTGTCAGATGGCTAGATGGTAACCCCTGAACCCGACAAAATAGAGGAAGTCTAGTGCTGATGGAGAATCGTGTGTTTATATGAAAGCCTCAATATGTGTGTGTGTGCCTGCCTTCCGTTCATGCCCCCTTTGTGTTCCTGTGTGTTCCTGTCTGTTCCTGTGTGTTCTTGTGTGTTCCTGTGTGTGTTCCTGTGTGTTCCTGTGTGTGTTCCTGTCTGTGTTCCTGTGTGTGTTCCTGTGTGTTCCTGTCTGTTCCTGTGTGTTCTTGTGTGTTCCTGTGTGTTCCTGTGTGTTCCTGTGTGTGTTCCTGTCTGTGTTCCTGTGTGTTCCTGTGTGTGTTCCTGTATGTTCCTGTGTGTGTTCCTGTGTGTTCCTGTGTGTTCCTGTGTGTTCCTGTGTGTGTTACTGTGTGTTCCTGTGTGTGTTCCTGTGTGTTCCTGTGTGTTCCTGTGTGTGTTCCTGTGTGTTCCTGTGTGTTCCTGTGTGTGTTCCTGTGTGTGTTCCTGTCTGTGTTCCTGTGTGTGTGCCTGTGTTGGTCACACTCCTATTGTAACCCTGTTCACTGGACCCACAGCAGGACTCTCAGGCTCCAGTGTTGTTTCTCCGGGTGAGAGAGCAATCTGTCACAGCCCCGCCCACCAAGGCCCCAAGCATCACACTGACTGACCACAGCAGGACACAGACTGACCAGCACAACAGCTGTTGACGACAGCAAGCCTACAAAGCCCAGCTGGACAGCACTGGGTGACCTCAGCCCACAACAACCAGTACCCCTGAATTGCTTGCCGGACTCTGGAGCACCAGGCTGGGGGGTAGTGGTCCTCTCTTCTGGGTCTTTAGTATTTTGAAGTCACAGACTGAAGCCACAGACTGAAGCCACAGGCTGAAGTCACAGACTGAAGCAACAAACTGAAGCCACAGACTGAAGCCACAGACTGAAGCCACAGACTGAAGCAACAAACTGAAGCCACAGACTGAAGCCACAGACTGAAGCCACAGACTGAAGCCACAGGCTGAAGTCACAGACTGAAGCCACAGACTGAAGACTACCCAGAAGAGATCTCAGGTCTGGGTCCTAGAAGACTTGGAACTATAGAAAAATAAATACTAGAACAGACATTCCCCTTCAAGTCAATGTTGTGTGGCGGCTTTACCATCTATTTCTATGCTTGGAGGGTGCACCCAGAATGCGGCTGGTTGGTTAATCCCAGCGTATGACACCAGTCATCACATTGATCACCAGTCTGCTTGGCCTGCAGCCCTTTTCTCAACAGTCAATTTGTGGTTAGTCAGACGGTGTGTAGGGTTAGGTTAGGGTTAGAATTAGAATTAGGGTCAAGGGTTAGGTTTCGGGTTCGGGGAAATAGGATTGGGAATCAATTGTTTGGTCCCCACAAGGGTAGTAAAACAAACGTGTGTGTGTAACTGAGGACTGAAGGCCACTAAATGCAGCCTGCGGCCCTGTGACTATCTGTCCACACTGGCAGCTGTCAGCACAGAGAGAGAGAGAGAGAGAGAGAGAGAGAGAGAGAGAGAGAGAGAGAGAGAGAGAGAGAGAGAGAGAGAGAGATGAAGACAAAGAAAGAGAGAGAGATAGAGAGAGAGAGAGAGAGAGAGAGAGAAAGAAATAGGCAGCCCCGCTGCAGCCACCCAGCTACCTAGCCACCCAGCCAAAATTAGCTTAATGACAGATGCTTTAGGGAAACATCAAATTGTGGGCCTATTTGTGGTCGTCCCAAAATAAAAAAACGCTAAATTTCTCCCACAAGGGCATTACCCAACTACAAAACCCCCTGCATGCTGCTTCTGTGTCTCTAATTCTCCAGATACCATACCACTCGAGAATATTCCAGTCGTCGTTATTTTGTCTCAGCAGAACGGCTCCCCTAAGACTCCGAAGCGGTAACTTCAAAAACAAAGCTAGTTAATTCAATAGTTTACATCAATGCTTTGAAATAGCCTTGGAGTTGAAACCCCCTGTTTAAAATAGCCTTGGAGTTTAAACCCCCTGTTTAAAATTATATGGTAATGATGGTTTGGTAAACATCCTTATGTCTCTGTTGTAAAGGTCACTATGTAAGGATGTGTAATATGGGCTCTGAAATGAAACACCACGGATAGCAGAGCGCAATGACTTCCAGATGTGTGTGTGAGTGAGTGTGTGTGTATGCATTTGAATGTGTGTGTGTTCTTTCATGCCTTACCATTCCATAGTGACTGGTAGGTTCTGCCTGACGGGCCCTGCTGGTTTCAGGGGAGAGCCTAGTGCCAGCCTAGCGTGATTAACCAAGACAAGAGACCTACATTATCTATTCCACAATCCCCTAGTCATGATCACCCTGCATCTATCCCACAATCCCCTAGTCATGATCACCCTGCATCTATTCCACAATCCTCTAGTCCTGTTCACCCTGCATCTATCCCACAATCCCCTAGTCCTGTTCACCCTGTATCTATCCCACAATCCTCTAATCCTGTTCACCCTGCATCTATCCCACAATCCTCTAATCCTGTTCACCCTGCATCTATCCCACAATCCCCTAGTCCTGTTCACCCTGTATCTATCCCACAATCCTCTAATCCTGTTCAACCTGCATCTATCCCACAATCCCCTAGTCCTGTTCAACCTGCATCTATCCCACAATCATTTGCTCCTCTGGGATGAAGCCACTCAAGATCTAGAAATATACGCATACACTGATGCACAGACACACACAGACATAAGCGCACGCATAAGCCTCCCTCCCTCCCTCAGTTAGCACATTGCTGTGAATGACAGGTCTCAGCCAGCCAGCCCAGGGTTGATAGCACCACTGGAAGTGTGACAGTAAAGATCCCAATCTGACTCTCTTATCCTCTCAGGACTGTGTGTGGGTGCGTGTATATGTGTGTGTGTGTGTGTGTGTGTGTGTGTGTGCGCGCGCATGTGTTTGTGTGTGTGAGTGAGAGAGAGAGAGAGAGAGAGAGAGAGAGAGAGAGAGAGAGAGAGAGAGAGAGAGAGAGAGAGAGAGAGAGAGAGAGAGAGAGAGAGAGAGAGAGAGAGAGAGAGAGAGAGAGAGAGAGGAGAGAGAGAGAGAGAGAGAGAGAGAGAGAGAGAGAGAAGCTGGGATGAGACCATCTAATGCGTTCTGGTTCAGGATATTATTAGCTTTCACCATCGACTAGGCTGGACAGTATTATTACTATCTACATTCATCTCTAATCTCTATCTGTCAGGGCTCTCTCTGAGGCCATATTTCTCTCCTGTGTATTATTTCACCTGAATGTCCTCTTCTCTGTAACAAATGATACACCATAATAGGCCAGAAACAGGGTCCTTTTCCAAGACAGTTCCTAACAGGCCAGCTACTTGAGCATTTCTGAAATCTACTTCTATCGTCCTCCAACAGTGGCTAAATACTCTCTTCTCCTCTGGCCAGCCAGGCAGGTCTGAGGCTGAGTATAGGCTACAGACCCAGGCCTGAGGTCTCACCACTATCCCCCAGCCTAATGCTCTGGAGTTGGGTTGACGATGTGGGCGTCTTGTGATCGGTGGTCACTCAGTGTTGTCCAGCTGGGGGACTATGGTTGGTCACCAGTAGGCTACAGTGAGTGGCTGTACAAGCCACAGACCCAGAGACCCAGGCCTGAGGTCTCACCACTATCCCCCAGCCTGGTGCTTTAGGGTCCAGCTAGCAATTCAGGCATCCTGGGCGTTGTGGGCTGAGGTCACCTAGTGCTGTCCAGCTGGGCTTTGTAGGCCTGCTGTGGTCAACAGCTGTTGTGCTGGTCAGTCTGTGTCCTGCTGGGGTCAGTCAGTGTGCTGCTTGGGGCCTTGGCGAAGCTGTGACAGATTGCTCTCTCACCCGGAGAAACAACACTGGAGCCTGAGCGTCCTGCTGTGGGTCCAGTGAACAGGGTTACAATAGGAGTGTGACCAACACAGGCACACACACAGGAACAGACAGGAACACAGACATTTTGGGGCTTTCTTTCTATTTGGGCTTTCACATCAACACGCCATTCTCCATCAGCACTAGACTTCCTCTATTTTGTCAGGTTCAGGGGCTACCATCTAGCCATCTGACACAGCTTGGACAGAGAGACACTGACACATAGAGCATTTCTGAAATCAACTTTCATTATCCTCCAATAGTGGCAGAATATTCTCATTGAGCAGACTTCCCATTTTCTCATTGAGTTCAGGGGATACCATCACATCCCTTTCTAGACAGAGCAGCTTGGACAGAGACAGAGCGAGGGGTGTTAAACTCTTCTCCTGTTCCAGGGAGCTTTCAGCTGCAGTCACAGGGTTAAACGGCAGCTTTCTTGGCTCACGGTGTTCGTCATCATTCATCTGAAGGCTTTTCCCTCTATCCCTCCAACCACATCCCTCAGCAAGAAAATGCTAGCAACACAGTAAACATTTCTTCTTCTTCTTCTTCTTCTTCTTCTTCTTCTTCTTCTTCTTCTTCTTCTTCTTCTGTGGTTTCACACATATTTCTCCATAACCTGACCTTAGCTATAGCTGAGAGAGTGTCTATGTATGCCTGTGTGTGTGTGTGTGTCTGTGTGTCTGTCTGTCTGTCTGTCTGTCTGTCTGTCTGTCTGTCTGTCTGTCTGTCTGGTGTTTCCCCAGTCAAGGCATATCACTACTTTTTAATGAAGTAAGACTGCTACCATTTTAGAATGTGCACTAGGATACTCTAATGTATATAATTCTGTTTAAATTAGAATAAGCGGGACTTTTAACCCCTATGTCCTGTGTATAGCCTTGTACTGACTCAAAGTTGAAATTACTGTGTGTGTTTTATGAGCGTAGTTAAACATATTGTGCTTTGCAATTATTTATGGATTTAACCGTAAAGTTAACGACTCCCCACTCCCACCCTGTTACATTTCTGTCCAGGATCCCTAGTGATTCAGTAAGTTTCATTTATACACTGAAAAGAGCGTTCAGACCGTGTGCAAACCTTCTGCTCATATTTTCTTCCCCCTCTTCTGGTAAATTATCCGTTGTGGAGTGTAAAAGGGACTCTAAGTGTAAGTGTGAATAAATGGGGACTCCACATTTAATGATGTAATGGTGTAGGGGAGGATTAAGGCTGTATTGTGTGTCTGTGTCTGTGTCTGTGTCTGTGTCTGTGTCTGTGTCTGTGTCTGTGTCTGTGTCTGTGTCTATGTGTGTGTGTGTGTTTGTGTTTGTGCATGCGTGCGTGCGTTTGTGTGACACACTTGGCTTCTGATTGCTGCAAAGTGAAGTGAGTCGTTAAATGTGATAGTAATTCACCTTATAGTTCACCTGATACTCTAGTAATTCACCTGATACTCTAGTAATTCACCTGATACTCTAGTAATTCACTTGATACTCTAGTAATTCACTTTATAGTTCACCTGATAATCTAGTAATTCACTTTATAGTTCACCTGATAATCTAGTAATTCACTTTATAGTGCACCTGATAATCTAGTAATTCACCTCATACTTTATAATATCATCATGATGACAACCAGTAATGTAGTGTAGGTGATACTCAACACTTCTACATTGCTGGTGACAACGCTTCTGTATTTACATTTTTGAAGTCATATATTTATGCTTTATTGGGACAATAATGTAAAGAGAGGGGAGATATGATTTGGAAGGTTTGACATAGGGATTGAAACCCTGATCCCCTGGGGTCGCAACGTGTGCTTATGTAAAGGATGTGACACTGCTTGCTTAGCGAGTACCTCTTTCTTTTGATCCGGTACATACCGAGGCTCGAACCCAGGACCTCTGCCTTGCAAACACACATGACTGCCTTCCTGAAGCGTCTTACCAAAAGCACATTTTTTCGCCAGAGGAAGTGGAGACACTTCAGGCTGAGGAGTGAGTTTCCCAGATTGCCATCTGGTCCATTAACAGATCAAATAAAATAAAATAAAATAAAATGTTATTTGTCACATGCACCGAATGCAACAGGTGTAGACCTTACCATGAAACGCTTACTTACAAGCCCTTAACCAACAATGCAGTTTTAAGAAAAAAAGAGTAAATAAACTAAATAAACTAAAGTACAAAAATTAAATAGCAACAATAAAATAACAATAACGAGGCTATATACAGGGGGTACCGGTACAGAGTCAATGTGCAGGGTACAGGTTAGTCCAGGTCATTGAGGGCAGTAGTCTTGCGATTGGACAAAGCATCTGTATTTAGAACATCATAGAACACCTGATCTTGAACCCTTACTGTATTGTTAGATACCTGGGATGTTGTTTTCTGACTCCAAACACACCAGGGAACATCTTTGTTTTCCTCTGCAACATCTGGTCTGTGGTCTCAACATTTTAAATGGTGTGGGAGTGCCTGAGTGCGTGAGCCCGTGTGTGTTTGCGTTGTAGCCATATGTTGTAGCCACACCTTTGTGAACATACACAGTTGGTGTTATTAAAATCAGTGTTTGTTCTAATTATCAACATATTGATTCTCACCTTCTTGGCATCTGCATCATTACTTAGAGCACAGAATATAATAGAACATGTCTTTATGTTCCAGAATAGAACGCTGTTTGTTAGTGAACACTGTCACTGATTTCTCTTTAGTTATCTTGTGAAAGATTGTGAAGAAGCAGAATTAGTAGTAGCCTTACTCTGGACTCTGGGGCCTTTCCTGTCTACCCTCACTCTTTACTCTCACCGCTTCCTACCCTCCACCATCCTCTCCTATCCTGCACACTCCACAGGGGCCCCACTCTAGAGACAACCTCCTCCATCCCCCATCATCCCTGATTACACCTCTTGAGGTTTGGGGAAATGTCACATTTTACATATTACATAGGCTAAACTAAGTTCCGGAATATTCCCTGTTCAAATGTCAGGGGGCGTGACATGACACTATTGGATATCCCTCTTCCCTCCTCTTCTACATCTGATCTCCCTCCAAACAAGGGCCCGGCCTAGGCAAGGGCTGTTCCTTACCACTCCCCCTGCTCCTTAGTTGGGATTGGGTGGCAACACTATCTCCTACTTGGAGCTAATTGGCCCAGTGTTGCTCACATTCTGAATCAGATCAATAGGGATGACAAATCTAAGTGGCGGAGTGACCTTTTTTATCAGACTCAGTCTCATGAACCTTTAAATAATAATAATATGCCATTTAGCAGACGCTTTTATCCATACATTTTTTTTTGTGTATGGGTGGTCCCGGGGTTCGAACCCACTACCTTGGCGTTACAAGCGCCGTGCTCTACCAGCTGAGCTACAGAGGACCACAAGATGCAGGCAGGTGAGGAGTGGGGTGAGCTGTGTGGATCCATACACAAAAAAAAATGTATGCACGCATGACTGTAAGTCGCTTTGGATAAAAGCGTCTGCTAAATGGCATATTATTATTATTATTATCTGGGGCATGGAGGGGTTGAGGGGTAGAGGGATGGAGGGGTCGAGGGATAAGGAGATGGGGGATAGAGGGTTGGGTGGGAAGAGGGATGGAGGGGTGGAGGGATGGGGGGATAGAGGGTTACTGGAGGCCACAGAAAGTGCTTAGTGTTAGGTATGAACCACACATTGATTGGGGGGTATTGTTGTTGTGCCCTTGAGCAATGCACTTAACCCTGTGCAGATGTGTGTGTGTGTGTGGGGGGGGGGGGGGGGGGGGGGTGTAGGGTGACTAGTGGCCACAGGAAGGGCTGAGTGTTAGACCCTATGAGCTACATTTAAATTAAACAGGAGAATATGAGCACTATCAGAGAATAATAGGCTGATCAGTCTCTCCCGCTCTCTCTCTCTCTCTCTCTCTCTCTCTCTCTCTCTCTCTCTCTCTCTCTCTCTCCCGCTCTCTCTCTCTCTCTCTCTCTCTCTCCCGCTCTCTCTCTCTCTCTCTCTCTCTCTCTCTCTCTCTCTCTCTCTCTCTCTCTCTCTCTCTCTCTCTATCTCTATCTCTATCTCTCTCTATCTATATCTCTGTCTCTCTCTACCTCTAACTGTCTATGTCTACCTCTCTCTGCTTTACAGAGGGAGTAGCAATGAGACAACTTTGATCCCTCTGTCTTTATTTTTTATTTTTTTATTTTTACAATCCAAGCATTCCCTCAGGCAGACTAACATCTTAGAGAGAGAAAAGGGCAACCAGTGAAGAACAAACACCATTGTAAATACAAGAAAAGGGCAACCAGTGAAGAACAAACACCATTGTAAATACAACCCATATTTATGTTTATTTATTTTCCCATTTGTACTTTAACTATTTGCACATTGTTACAACACTGTATATATACATAATATGACATTTGAAATGTCTTTATTCTTTTGAAACTTCTGAGTGTAATGTTTACTGTTAATATTTATTGTTTATTTCACTTTTGTTTACTATCTACTTCACTTGCTTTGGCAATGTTAACACACGTTTCCCATGCCAATAAAGCCCTTAAATTGAAATTGAATTGAAATTGAAATTGAAATTGAAATTGAATTGAATAAAAAAACTCAAATAGAAGAAAGGGTAATATCACTACTATGCAGAGAACCTACTCTTTATTGGCAGCAATTCATTCTTGATTGGCCACTTTACATTTCTACGCATGACTAATCTAAGATGATGGGTCTCGGTGCCGTAAGGAGTCACAAGGGTAGAAGGATCAGTGTTACTTTTTTTTTCCATCAATAGCAACACCTTACAGGATGTAATACAAGGACAGTGAAGTTTAGTCCCAATGCTGCCTCACTAAACTGTCAGATATGGTCCCGATAATAAACTGTAGAGGCACCTTGACGGTGTATAAGGGTGGAAGGTTTCAGGGTAGCAGAAACATGTTTGTTTCTCTTCGTTTGCTACACCACCACAAATAGCAACACCTCTATGTAGTTCAAGGACAGAGAGGTCTGGTCCCAAGGGATGTCTATGGAAGAGGAGAAGGAGGAAGAATTCAAATGGCTTCCCTTTCATCTGAACGAGTCAGTGTTTCTCTCTTTTCTTACCAGAGAGAAAGAGAGGAACCATCTGTAGAATCTTGCTTCTGACAGAAAACAGAAAAGCACATGCAGCCCCATCAAATAAGTATCCTCCAACACCTGACAACTCCGAGGCCTCTGTGTGTGTGTGTGTGTGTGTGTGTGTGTGTGTGTGTGTGTGTGTGTGTGTGTGTGTGTGTGTGTGTGTGTGTGTGTGTGTGTGTGTGTGTGTGTGTGGGTGCTTGGCGCCAGAGTTTGTCGGGGTTCTTGTTTACATCATTATGGTTAATTAACTATTGGTCCGGCGAGGGAGTGTGTGTGTGTGTGTCAATGTGTGTGTGAGTGAGTGTGTGTGTGTGTGTGTCTGTGTGTGTGTGTGCGCGGGCGTCACACACACAGCCATCTCATTATCGATGCCACTGCAATGCCTTCCCACAGTAAAGACAGTGTTCCGCTCTGATGCGTGAAGTCGATGTGCCAGTGGGAGGTGGGAAGGGCTGTCTGAATGAGGCTCTCTGATTGGATAAGCAGGAGATCTGCCAACTGACACACTGAGATGTTGTGACGAGCGTTCAGGACCTTCCTGTCTTCTCCCTCTACCTCCATTTAGCTCCCCCGTTCTTCCTTCTCTTCCTACTTCCCCCTTCTTCTCTTCCTCACTCTTCCTCCCTCTTCCTCCCCCTCTTCCTACCCCTCTTTCCAGTGTTTCCAGTCTCATTACCTAACGCTGTTGATACGCATGGAGACATTTTCAATTTAATAACCTGTTTGTACTCAGATGGATATTTTAATTATTATTGAGTCAGTGGTAATGAGACAATCCAGGATCAGTGCTTTCTTTTCTTTAATGCATTTAATTAATGTTACGGAGCCTGACTTTAACATGACTCTGTATCATAGAATACACTGCTTCACCAGATATGCATCCCCAATGGATCCCTACACTGAAAATAAAGGTTCTTAAATGGTTCTTTCTCAGCTTTTAAGGTTCCTTGGAGAACTCTTGCACAATAAAAAACCTTTGAGTTAAGTGTGGGGTTATTGACGTGGCCTCTACGGTTCTTCAGAATTCTAAAAGGTTCTTGAAATGTATGGAAGCCTGCAGATGTGTCCCTTTCATAGCACACAGCAAATTGGTCAGTTTTAACTAGTGTTGATTTTTCTGTGTAACATTTCTAGTGTTGATTCAAGAGTTAAATGAACACTGTAAAACTTAACACTCAGTGGTTTGTGTTAATAACCAGCGTTGAACCAAAACCACACCCATCATTATCATATTTCCCAGCATGCTCTATTGCAGGTTGATTTTTTTAAATTGTTTGTTTCAATATCTATCTTTTTGCACGATTGATTGATTAATCTTATGCTACTCAAATATAAATAACGTACATTTTTCTAAACTAATCCAATCTGTTACTTGGACATATTGCACCCTTTATTGAAATGGTTGTTCCAGTTTAGATGTTTAAGGTAGTCTCATATGTTAGTCTTCCCAACCCTGCCAGTCATTCTGAATGCAGATTGCGGGTGAATAGAAATTCCACTTGTTGGATATCCTAACTGGCTGGATTCCAATAGGAATTACACATCACTTTGCAAGCCAGCATAATGTGACTTGCAGGTCTGATGTGGCCTGTAAACTATGAGTTTCAGGCCACTGTATTAGGGTATAACTAGGCCCTCAAAAGAAGACCTTATGAAATATGTATTGTCTTAAAGAATGTCATTTTAATTACAACATGTTCACTTAGGATGTCACTCACTTGGTGAAGGTCAGACTGAAAATGAATGAAAGCAACAACCGTGTTGGGTGCCACTGGTATACTCTAAAATTAACTCGAAAAGCACCCTGGGAAATATGCAAATAAGGCTTAAAACCCTACAGCTATTCAATTCCGGCCCTGGAGGGCTGAAACATTTCTGTTTTGGGATTTTTGTATGGTTCTTCAAAGAACCATCCCATTTATGGTTGTTCATAGACCCTGAAATGGTTCCCCTATGGCATCGCTCTCAAGAACCTTATTGGGTTACTTGCACATTTATTTTAAAGATTGTAGCCCTCAGGGCTCTGGTAAAAAGTAGTGCACTACATAGGGAATAGAGTGCCATTTGGGACACAGGCATGGATTAGATAGAAATAACACCCATCGTGAAGAATACAAGGTGTAATTATGCCAAGTTGAAACAATATATAAAATGTATCTGTGACATGCTATAAATCAATCTTGATCTAAGGAATATTGTAATGTAGCTATCTATCTCAGATAATGTAGCCCTATTTCACTCCTGGTTGGACAGTGGTGAGTTGGCTTGGCTTGGGTTGGACTCAGCCTCTTCCCAGATCTCTTCGTTAGAGGTGCATAGCCAATTCCTTTGCTAGCACGACCATAGGAGTTGGCTATATGCACTAACGCAGTGGTTCCCAAACTTGGGGTCGGGGGTCCCCCGAAATTGAAATTGGGTCCCCTGAGAAAATCTGTAATCTTATCAAACAAATTAAGAACGTTTTTGTCTTCAAATGGGTAGCAAAAATATGTTTTATAAAAAATAAATGTAGGTGTTGGATTGGTTGTCTAAACATTCTGAATGCAGTCAGATAAACGTTCGGTTTTGGTTAAAGTGTAGGGGACAGATTACGTTTTGTAAACATTTGTCATAGGTGTTTGGTAAACGTTGGTATTAGTGTAATTTACAACGTTGACTATTAGTTCCTTTTTAAACGTTAATGAACATCCACCAACATTTAACAAACGTTGATTTGGTTGGGTTTCAAACGTCCATCAACGTTCGCCAATGTTTAACAAACGTTGGTTAACGTTGGTAATACAGTGGGGAAAAAAAGTATTTAGTCAGCCACCAATTGTGCAAGTTCTCCCACTTAAAAAGATGAGAGAGGCCTGTAATTTTCATCATAGGTACACGTCAATAACAAAAGTTTCTCAATACTTTGTTATATACCCTTTGTTGGCAATGACACAGGTCAAATGTTTTCTGTAAGTCTTCACAAGGTTTTCACACACTGTTGCTGGTATTTTGGCCCATTCCTCCATGCAGATCTCCTCTAGAGCAGTGATGTTTTGGGGCTGTCGCTGGGCAACACGGACTTTCAATTCCCTCCAAAGATTTTCTATGGGGTTGAGATCTGGAGACTGGCTAGGCCACTCCAGGACCTTGAAATGCTTCTTACGAAGCCACTCCTTCGTTGCCCGGGCGGTGTGTTTGGGATCATTGTCATGCTGAAAGACCCAGCCACGTTTCATCTTCAATGCCCTTGCTGATGGAAGGAGGTTTTCACTCAAAATCTCACGATACATGGCCCCATTCATTCTTTCCTTTACACGGATCAGTCGTCCTGGTCCCTTTGCAGAAAAACAGCCCCAAAGCATGATGTTTCCACCCCCATGCTTCACAGTAGGTATGGTGTTCTTTGGATGCAACTCAGCATTCTTTGTCCTCCAAACACGACAAGTTGAGTTTTTACCAAAAAGTTCTATTTTGGTTTCATCTGACCATATGACATTCTCCCAATCCTCTTCTGGATCATCCAAATGCACTCTAGCAAACTTCAGACGGGCCTGGACATGTACTGGCTTAAGCAGGGGGACACGTCTGGCACTGCAGGATTTGAGTCCCTGGCGGCGTAGTGTGTTACTGATGGTAGGCTTTGTTACTTTGGTCCCAGCTCTCTGCAGGTCATTCACTAGGTCCCCCCGTGTGGTTCTTGGATTTTTGCTCACCGTTCTTGTGATCATTTTGACCCCACGGGGTGAGATCTTGCGTGGAGCCCCAGATCGAGGGAGATTATCAGTGGTCTTGTATGTCTTCCATTTCCTAATAATTGCTCCCACAGTTGATTTCTTCAAACCAAGCTGCTTACCTATTGCAGATTCAGTCTTCCCAGCCTGGTGCAGGTCTACAATGTTGTTTCTGGTGTCCTTTGACAGCTCTTTGGTCTTGGCCATAGTGGAGTTTGGAGTGTGACTGTTTGAGGTTGTGGACAGGTGTCTTTTATACTGATAACAAGTTCAAACAGGTGCCATTAATACAGGTAACGAGTGGAGGACAGAGGAGCCTCTTAAAGAAGAAGTTACAGGTCTGTGAGAGCCAGAAATCTTACTTGTTTGTAGGTGACCAAATACTTATTTTCCACCATAATTTGCAAATAAATTCATAAAAAATCCCACAATGTGATTTTCTGGATTTTTTTTCTCAATTTGTCTGTCATACAGTGAGGGAAAAAAGTATTTGATCCCCTGCTGATTTTGTACGTTTGCCCACTGACAAAGAAATGATCAGTCTATAATTTTTATGGTAGGTTTATTTGAACAGTGAGAGACAGAATAACAACAAAAAAATCCAGAAAAACGCATGTCAAAAATGTTATGAATTGATTTGCATTTTAATGAGGGAAATACGTATTTGACCCCTTCTCAATCAGAAAGATTTCTGGCTCCCAGGTGTCTTTTATACAGGTAACGAGCTGAGATTAGGAGCACACTCTTAAAGGGAGTGCTCCTAATCTCAGCTTGTTACCTGTATAAAAGACACCTGTCCACAGAAGCAATCAATCAATCAGATTCCAAACTCTCCACCATGGCCAAGACCAAAGAGCTCTCCAAGGATGTCAAGGACAAGATTGTAGACCTACACAAGGCTGGAATGGGCTACAAGACCATCGGCAAACAGCTTGGTGAGAAGGTGACAACAGTTGGTGTGATTATTCGCAAATGGAAGAAACACAAAAGAACTGTCAATCTCCCTCGGCCTGGGGCTGCATGCAAGATCTCACCTTGTGGAGTTGCAATGATCATGAGCACGGTGAGGAATCAGCCCAGAAGTACACGGGAGGATCTTGTCAATGATCTCAAGGCAGCTGGGACCATAGTCACCAAGAAAACAATTGGTAACACACTACGCCGTGAAGGACTGAAATCCTGCAGCGCCCGCAAGGTCCCCCTGCTCAAGAAAGCACATATACATGCCCGTCTGAAGTTTGCCAATGAACATCTGAATGATTCAGATGAGAACTGGGTGAAAGTGTTGTGGTCAGATGAGACCAAAATGGAGCTCTTTGGCATCAACTCAACTCGCCGTGTTTGGAGGAGGAGGAATGCTGCCTATGACCCCAAGAACACCATCCCCACCGTCAAACATGGAGGTGGAAACATTATGCTTTGGGGGTGTTTTTCTGCTAAGGGGACAGGACAACTTCACCGCATCAAAGGGACAATGGACGGGGCCATGTACCGTCAAATCTTGGGTGAGAACCTCCTTCCCTCAGCCAGGGCATTGAAAATGGGTCGTGGATGGGTATTCCAGCATGACAATGATCCAAAACACATGGCCAAGGCAACAAAGGAGTGGCTCAAGAAGAAGCACATTAAGGTCCTGGAGTGGCCTAGCCAGTCTCCAGACCTTAATCCCATAGAAAATCTGTGGAGGGAGCTGAAGGTTCGAGTTGCCAAACATCAGCCTCGAAACCTTAATGACTTGGAGAAGATCTGCAAAGGGGAGTGGAACCAAATCCCTCCTGAGATGTGTGCAAACCTGGTGGCCAACTACAAGAAACGTCTGACCTCTGTGATTGCCAACAAGGGTTTTTCCACCAAGTACTAAGTCATGTTTTGCAGAGGGGTCAAATACTTATTTCCCTCATTAAAATGGAAATCAATTCATAACATTTTTGACATGCGTTTTTCTGGATTTTTTTGTTGTTATTCTGTCTCTCACTGTTCAAATAAACCTACCATTAAAATTATAGACTGATCATGTCTTTGTCAGTGGGCAAACGTACAAAATCAGCAGGGGATCAAATACTTTTTTCCCTCACTGTAGTTGACGTGTACCTATGATGAAAATTACAGGCCTCTCTCATCTTTTTAAGTTGGAGAACTTGCACAATTGGTGGCTGACTAAATACTTTTTTCCCCCACTGTATGTGTTATATGCGATGATGGCTTCAACTAGTAAAGACAGGAAATGTCAACTATATACACTGTGTGCACAATTATTAGGCAAGTCAGTATTTTGACCATATCATCATTATTATGCATATTTCCCAACTCCAAGCTGTATAAACTGGAATGCTTATTGGATTTAAGCATATCAGGTGATGTGTATTTGTGTAATGAGGGAGGGTTTGGCCTAAGGAGATCAACACCCTATATCAAGGTGTGTATAATTATTAGGCAGCTTCTTTTCCTCAGGCAAAATGGGCCAAAAAAGAGATTTAACTGACTCTGAAAAGTCAAAAATTATAAAAAGTATTTCAGAGGGATGCAGCGCTGTTGAAATTGCTAAGATATTGGGGCGTGATCACAGAACCATCAAACGTTTTGTTGCAAATAGTCAACAGGGTCGCAAGAACCGTGTTGAGAAAAAAAGACTGCCAAAGATTTGAGAAGAATCAAATGTGAAGCTACCAGGAACCCATTATCCTCCAGTGCTGTCATATTCCAGAACTGCAACCTACCTGGAGTGCCCAGAAGTACAAGGTGTTCAGTGCTCAGAGACATGGCCAAGGTAAGGAAGGCTGAAACCCGACCACCACTGAACAAGACACATAACTTGAAAAGTCAAGACTGGGCCAAGAAATATCTGAAGACAGATTTTTCAAAGGTTTTATGGACTGATGAGATGAGAGTGACTCTTGACGGACCAGATGGATGGGCCCGTGGCTGGATCAGTAACGGGCACGGAGCTCCACTTCGACTCAGACGCCAGCAAGGTGGAGGTGGGGAACTGGTATGGGCTGGTATTATTAAAGATGAGCTAGTTGGACCTTTTCGGGTTGAAGATGGACTCAAACTCAACTCCCAAACCTACTGCTAGTTTTTAGAAGACACTATCTTCAAGCAGTGGTACAGGAAAAAGTCTGCATCTTTCCAGAAGACCATGATTTTTATGCAGGACAATGCTCCATCGCATGCATCGAAGTACTCCACTGCGTGGCTAGCCAGTAAAGGCCTTAAAGATTAAATAATAATGACATGGCTCCCTTCCTCACCTGACCTAAACCCTATTGAGAACTTGTGGTCCCTTCTTAAACGGTCGATTTACAGTGAAGGAAAACAGTACACCTCTCTGACCAGTGTCTGGGAGGCTGTGGTTGCTGCTGCACAAAAAGTTGATCGTCAACAGATCAAGAAACTGACAGACTCCATGGATGGAAGGCTTATGACTGTTATTGAAAGAAGGGTGGCTATATTGGTCACTGATTTTCTTTTGAAATGTCAAAAATGTTTGTTTGTAAATTTTGAGTTGTTTGTTTATTATTCTCACTTTAACAGATGAAAATAAACAAGTGAGATGGGAAACGTTTCGTTTTTCATTTAGTTGCATAATAATTCTGCACACATAGATATTCTCCAAAGAAAACCAAAACCTCAATTTTACTTTCTTAAATATTCAGGTTTGAGGTTTATTAACATTTTGGATTGACCGAGAGCACTGTAGTTGTTCAATAATACAATTAATCCTCAAACATACAACTTGCCTAATAATTGTAAACACAGTGTATATATATATTTTTTAACCAACAAGGAAATACATAATACAATATAAAACTGTTAATTACTAACTCTTGATTAACTATAATTGGATTGGTAACTATTTACATGACTGAAAATACAACCTTTCATGTCATTAATATACAGTACCAGTCAAAAGTTTGGACACACCTACTCATTCAAGGGTTTTTATTTATTTGTACTATTTTCTACATTGTAGAATAATAGTGAAGACATCAAAACTATGAAGTAACACATATGGAATCATGTAGTAACCAAAAAAGTGTTAAACAAATCAAAATATATTTTAAATTTTAGATTCTTCAAAGTAGCCACCATTTGCCTTGATGACAGCTTTGCACACTCTTGGCATTCTCTCAACCAGCTTCATGAGGAATGTTTTTCCAACAGTCTTGAAGGAGTTCCCACATATGCTGAGCGCTTGTTGGCTGCTTTTCCTTCCCTCTGCGGTCCAACTCTTCCCAAACCATCTCAATTTGGTTGAGGTTGGGTGATTGTGGATGCCAGGTCATCTGATGCAGATCTCCATTACTCTCCTTATTGGTCAAATAGCCCTTACACAGCCTGGAGGTGTGTTTTGGGTCATTGTCCTGTTGAAAAACAAATTATAGTCCCACTAAGCGCAAACCAGATGGGATGGCGTATCGCTGCAGAATGCTGTGGTAGCCATGCTGGTTAAGTGTGCCTTGAATTCTAAATAAATCACAGACAGTGTCACCAGCAAAGCACCCCCACACCATCACACCTCCTCCATGCTTCACGGTGTGAACCACACATGTGGAGATCATCCGTTCACCTACCCTGTGTCTCACAAAGACACGGCGGTTGGAACCAAAAATCTCAGATTTTGACTCATCAGACCAAAGGACAGATTTCCACCGGTCTAATGTCCATTGCTCGTGTTTCTTGGCCCAAGCAAGTCTCTTCTTATTATTGGTGTCCATTAGTAGTGGTTTCTTTGCAGCAATTCGACAATGAAGGCCTGATTCACGCAGTCTCCTCTGAACAGTTGATGTTGAGATGTGTCTGTTACTTGAACTTGTGAAGCATTTATTTGGGCTGCAATCTGAGGTGCAGTTAACTCTAATGAACGTATCCTCTGCAGCAGAAGTAACTCTGGGTCTTCCTTTCCTGTGGCGGTCCTCTTGAGAGCCAGTTTCATCATAGCGCTTGATGGTTTTTGCGACTGCACTTGAAATGTTCCGTATTGACTGACCTTCATGTCTTAAAGGAATGATGGACTGTCGTTTCTCTTTGCTTATTTGAGCTGTTCTTGCCATAATATGGACTTGGTCTTTTACCAAATAGGGCGATCTTCTGTATACCACCCCTACCTTGTCACAACACAACTGATTGGCTCAAACGCATTAAGAAGGAAATACATTCCACAAATTAACTTTTAACAAGGCACACCTGTTCATTTAAATCCATTCTAGGTGACTACGTCATGAAGCTGGTTGAGAGAATGCCAAGAGTGTGCAAAGCGGTCATCAAGGCAAAGGGTGGCTACTTTGAAGAATCACAAATATAAAATATATTTTGATTTCTGTAACACATTTTTGGTTACCACATTCCATATGTGTTATTTCATAGTTTTGATGTCTTCACTATTATTCTACTATGTAGAAAATAGTAAAAATAAAGAAAAACCCTTGAATGAGTAGGTGTGTCCAAACTTTTGACTGGTACTGTATGTCTGGACAGCCGGCGGGACCTACAATTTAGGTAATATAATTTTTCCAAGTTGGGTCCCCTGCATATTCTAGTGTCAATTTAGGGTTGTGTGCAGTAAAGGTTTGGGAACCCCTGCACTAACATATCTGGGACCTGGCTAGCTTGGCCTCCTTCTGACCACTTCTACCTTCCAACAATTATATATACAGATATGGTCGTTACAACCATAAGGGTTGGCTGCTATACAATAGATCTGTAGTGCTAGGATGGACTCCCTCTAACCACTTGTTTGTGGCTTGTATGAAGGCAGGTGCCACAGCCTGAGAGCATAGACCAGTGATGACCTTGCCACAGCCATTTCCATGAAAGTGGAATTTCCCGGTTGATCTGAGTATTCTAGAGTGTTCCTGTGTTCCATTTCAACAGGCTCTAACACCCAATTACCCACCAATCATGTGGAGCTGTCCTACAGATGTGTCTCTCTGCAGTAACAACGTCTTTCTTTCTTTCTCTCAATCTTTCTCTCTCTTTTTCTCTCCCCTCTCACCTCTCTCTCTGTCAATCTTGATCTTGAGCGTTCTCACTTTCCCTCTCTCAATCTCTCTCTCAATCTCCCTCTCAATCAATCTCTCTCTCTCAATCAATCTCTCAATTAATCTCTCTCTCTCTCTCTTTCTATCTGGTTTATCTCTCTCTCTCTCTCTCTGTGTCTCTCCATCTCTCTCTATCTCTATTTTATATCTATCACACAAGAGATACCTAGCCACCAATGGAATTACACTTCAGTTATCACATTTGAGAACCAGGGGCCTGCCTACCAGCAAGGTATCATCAGAGAAACAGGTTAGAGCGATACCATTACAACGGTATGACTATAGAAAAAAACAGGTGTGTGTGTGTGTGTGTGTGTGTTCAGCATACATGTGTGTGGAGAGGAGGAGATGGTTTTGTTTGGCAATATTGTAGTAAATTACTTGTAATGTTGTTACAGGGAGTTGATCATGTTAGCTGACATTCCTTTCTTTACAACTCAGTGTTTGTTCCTCTAGTAGTCTATCATACAATATAAAGTATCTGGACTACTATATTTGCTTGGCTCAATTCTGAATGTAGTAAATTACTTTTCAACTGGGTTTTTATCTTGTCAGCTGGCATAACTTTCTTTACAATTCAATCTTTGTTCCTCAAGTACTCTATTATAGAATAATATAATGTGTTATATTGTATACAGTCAGGTGGCCAAAGAGCTCTATTTTCATGTCATATATTTCCATGCTAAATGGCATTGGCACTTAGCTTGGAACCGGTGCTATGGTCAGATGACATGAAAATAGAGCTCTTTGGCCACGCAAACCAGTGGACGGTTTGGCAGTGAAAAACAGAAGCATATGCAAAAAAGTACCTCATACTTACTGTAAAATATGGTGGTGGATCTTTGATGTTACGGGGCTATTTTGCTTCCACTGGTCTTGAGGCTCTTGTTAAGGTCAATGGCATCATGAACTTTACCAAGTACCAGGCCATTTTAGCCCCAAACCTGGTAGCCTCTGCCAGGAGGCTGAAACTTGGCCGGAAGTGGATCTTCCAGCAAGACAATAACCCCAAGCACACATCAAAATCCCAAAAGAAATGTTTCAGTGACCACAAAATCAACATTTTGCAATGGCCAACTCAGTTTTGAACCCCATTGAAAACCTGTGGTTTGAAGTTAAGAGGGCAGTCCATAAGCGCAGATGAAATATATCTAGAAAGATTCTATATGGGGACTAGTCTAAGATCCCTACCAATGTGTTCTCCAATCTCATAAAACATTTTAGAAATAGGCTCAGTGCTGTTATCCTCGCAAGCGGAGGGTACCGTAGAATTGAAAACAAGGGTGCCAATCATTTTGACCCCTATCTTTTTTAGATTATTTTTTATTACTTGTTAAACAAAATATTTCTCTGAGAAATTGTATTAGTTTAAAATAATAACATTTTCAAAAAATGGTATCATACAATATAGCTCAGTATTTGAATACTTTTTGCTCAACTTTCAAGGGAGCCAATCATATTGGACCTGAGTGTATATATAATAATGATATAGTTACAGTATGCTACTATGTGCTGCAACATTTACTATATGCTACTATATCTGCTGTACTCAATTCTGCAATGATTCTACCTTGAATACAAAGGTTTGTAATCTTGATTCATAAACACATATCACATAGACGGAATCAGAATCAGAATCAGTTTTATTCACCAAGTATATTTACTTATTCGCCAAGTATATTTACTTATTCGCCAAGTACATTTACTTATTCGCCAAGTACATTTACTTATTCGACAAGTACATTTACTTATTCGCCAAGTACATTTACTTATTCGCCAAGTACATTTACTTATTCGACGAGTACATTTACACATACCCGGAATTTGACTTAGTGAACTGTTGCTGCCAGCATTAGACAAATGTACAGACAGAATACAGACAGAGGAATTTACACACAGTCAACATAAAAAAATATATACAGTACGAGTCAAAAGTTTGGACACACCTACTCATTCCAGGGTTTTTCTTTATTTTTACTATTTTCTACATAGTAGAATAATAGTGAAGACATCAAAACTATGAAATAACACATATGGAATCATGTAGTAACCAAAAAAGTATATTTGAGAATCTTCAAAATAGCCACCCTTTGCCTTGATGACAGCTTTGCACACTCTTGGCATTCTCTCAACCAGCTTCATGAGGTAGTCACCTGGAATGCATTTCAATTAACAGGTGTGCTTTGTTAAAAGTTAATTTATGGAATTTATTTCCTTCTTAATGTGTTTGAGCCAATCAGTTGTGTTTTGACAAGGTAGGGGTGGTATACAGAAGATAGCCTTATTTGGTAAAAGACCAAGTCCATATTATGGCAAGAACAGCTCAAATAGCACTACTGGGTGATCTGAAAAGTCATAGTCAATCGATCAATAATATAATAATACTTTTAGCAAAAATGTTTATTTTCAATTTACAATCTGTAGAAACAATGAGAATAGAAGGGTTCAGAACTTTTGTGAAACATCACAGTACAGTTGAAAAATATATGGCAAATAGAAATCCAATATGGTTGGTGTTAAGAGATAGATGGGAGGGGTTGAATAGAGCTGAAGGATGGGACTAATAACAACTAACAAAAACTAATAACAACAAGATAACTAATGTAAAGCATACTGGGTCCATAATAAGTATATAGATTATAGGTTGAGAGCTTTTGTTAAAGAGCACAGTTAGAAAGATATGGCATATAGAAGCAAACCGGATGGACATCATGAAAATGATCGGAGAGGATGAGAGTAGAGGAAGTTCAGGAGTAAAAACAAACAAAATATAATTATTGTAAAATGGATTGTGTCCATAAAATGTATATAGTATGGATAAGCTGGAAGTAGAGGCCTAAGCGTTGTTGTTCACTAGTTTGCTCCAATTTGGGGAGGGGTGGTGGGGTTGGAAAGTAATAAAGGGAAATATATTTTTTAAAGGATATGTATAATATGAATGTATATGTATTTATATGTGTATATATGTATGTGTATGTATGTATATATACTGTATATATATATTTGCGAGAAAAAAAACATAGAGGATTGGAAGTGATGCAGACAATTACATTGATGGAAGTTACAATCTATCTGCAATATTAAAGCTGATCTACCCCCTAAAAAAAAAAAAACGACAGTGCATCATTACTTTAAGACATGAAGGTCAGTCAATACGGAACATTTCAAGAACTTTGAAAGTTTCTTCAAGTGCAGTCGCAAAAACCATCAAGCGCTATGATGAAACTGGCTCTCATGAGGACCGCAACAGGAAAGGAAGACTCAGAGTTACCTCTGCTGCAGAGGATAAGTTCATTAGATTTACCAGCCTCAGAAATTGCAGCCCAAATAAATGCTTCATAGAGTTGAAGTAACAGACACATCTCAACATCAACTGTTCGGAGGAGACTGCGTGAATCAGGCCTTCATGGTCGAATTGCTGGAAAGAAACCACTACTAAAGGACACCAATAAGAAGAAGAGACTTGTTTTGGCCAAGAAACACGAGCAATGGACATTAGACCGGTGGAAATCTGTCCTTTGGTCTGATGAGTCCAAATGTGAGATTTCTGGTTCCAACCGCCGTGTCTTTGTGAGACGCGGTGTGGGTGAACGGATGATCTCCGCACGTGTATTTCCCACTATAAAGCATGGAGGAGGAGGTGTGATGGTGCTTTGCTGGTGACACTGTCAGTGATTTATTTAGAATTCAAGGCACACTTAACCAACATGGGTACCACAGCATTCTTCAGCGATATGCCATCCCATCTGGTTTGCGCTTAGTGGGACTCTAATTTGTTTTTCAACAGGACAATGACCCAAAACACACCTCCAGGCTGTGTAAGGGCTATTTGACCAATAAGGAGAGTAATGGAGATCTGCTGGTTGAGAGAATACCAAGAGTATGCAAAGCTGTCATCAAGGCAAAGGGTGGCTACTATATATTTTGATTTGTTTAACCGAAGTCAGCCTGCATGCGCCCGGCCGCCACAAGGAGTCGCTAGAGCGCGATGGGACAAGGACATCCCAGCCGGCCAAACCCTCCCCTAACCCGGACAACGCTGGGCCAATTGTGCGCCGCCTCATGGGTCTCCCGGTCGCGGCCGGCTGCAACACAGCCCGGGATCCAACCCGGATCTGTAGTGATGCCTCTAGCACTGCGATGCAGTACCTTAGACCACTGTTCCACTTGGGAGGCCCTGGACATTACCTTATCTATCGCACATTCTGTAACGCTTAAGCATGCACATTTCTCACCTTGAAATGGTTTGACCATACAATGTGTGTGTGTGTGTGTGTGTGTGTGTGTGTGTGTGTGTGTGTGTGTGTGTGTGTGTGTGTGTGTGTGTGTGTGTGTGTGCGTGCCTGCGTACATACGTGTGTGCATGTGTTATCAAACCCTAGCAGTCTACCCCTAGGCCAGGGGTGTCAAACTCATTCCATGGAGGGCCTAGTGTCTGCAGGCTTTTGTTTTTTCCTTTCAATTAAGACCTAGACAACAAGGTGAGGGGAGTTCCTTACTAATCAGTGACCTTAATTCATCAGTCATGTACAAGGGAAGAGCGAAAACCCACATACACTCGGCCATCCATAATGAGTTTGACTCATGTGGTCTACACCTAGACTGATCACTAGAAATGTGATTTTGGATGTTAAAAAAAGTTCTGAGAACCTGATATATATGCCTTCCTCGGCACTCACCAAGAAAATGAAAAATGATTGCCTAGCACTGGGATCAAACTTGTGATGCTAGGAGCCGGAGCACGCAGCACAGACCACCGCGCTAAGGCAGTTCACATGCTCAAGCAAGCCGTGAGAATACTGTGAATACTGATAAAACCAAATGGTAAAGCACGTCGTTTTTTATTATTTTGTTTTAAACCTTCCCCAAACCATAGCCCTAACCTTAACCACTCGGAATTAATACCTAAACTTAACCCTTTGAGTTGTTTCTGTTTCAACCCTGAATTAACCCCGTAACCATGCAGAATTAGTGCGTCCAAAATAGATGTTCATCCATAATACATCAAATTTTGAAGGGAAACTATTATTAGTCGTATGTACGGGATACACATGGTATACACCGTCCAATGAAATGCTTACTTGCAGGTTCCTTCTTGACAATGTAACAACAATAAGAAATAATAAAAGATAAGAATAGGAACATAAAGTAAATGGCTCAGTAGAATAGAATAAACATGTTAGCATCAGTATAATACAGGAAGGAACCATTTATAGTCCAATATTTACACGTGTTTTGTATAAGGGGGGAATGCATCTCGTTGCTACACCGTCTGTTGCTACACCGTCTGACACAACATTATGCACAATCAATTAGGTGTGTGTGTGTGTGTCTGTGTGTGTGTGTTATCAAACCCTAGCAGTCTTCCCCAGGCCCAGGTGAGTGATTGTGTATGTTGGGAGGCGTACCCATGCTCTCCCACATAATTCTTTAATCATGGTGTAGCTACCGCCACACACACACACACACACACACACACACACACACACACGCACACGCACACGCACACGCACACGCACAGGCACAGGCACAGGCACAGGCTGTTTAGTGTCATTATTATCAACCAAGGTCAAAGCTAACGAGGGGAGGGAGGCGTCGTCTACACTGGCTGGCCAGGACTGATTGACTCAACATTATGGTGGGTGGGTGTGTGTGTGTTTATTTGTTTGATAAAGGCATTTTAAACAGGCACAAATCAGACGTCTTCATACTATTTGAAGTCTTTCAAATACGTTAAACGTTTACTCTAGCCTCCATGGAGTGCCAGATGGGCTGAGTTTACAGTTTTGGGACCATTCTATTGATCCATTAAGCCAGGATAGCGCAATAAAGTACATCAAGTATCTGAACTAATTTCCAATAGTACTGGCACAAACACAAGACCAACACTCAGTGATTCTGGTTAAATAAAGGTTAAATAAAATAAAATAAAATAAAATTCAGGAGGCACCTTTCTTCCATCCACAGGTTTATATGAGGAGATATATTATCCCTCAACTCAAGGCCTTCAGAGCTGGATAGTCTTTCTGTGATGTTGTTGATGGGTTGAGACGACCTAGAATACTTATTATGTCCTGTTCTCAAATGGCACCCTACTATGTCCCGTTCTCAAATGACACCCTATTATGTCCCGGTCTCAAACGGCACCCTATTATGTCCCGGTCTCAAACGGGACCCTATTATGTCCCAGTCTAAAACAGCACCCTATTATGTCCCGGTCTCAAACAGCACCCTATTATGTCCCGGTCTCAAACGGCACGCTATTATGTCCAGGTCTCAAACGGCACCCTATTATGTCCCGGCCTCAAACGGCACCCTATTATGTCCCAGTCTCAAACGGCACCTTATTATGTCCCGGTCTCAAACGGCACCTTATTATGTCCCGGTCTCAAACGGCACCCTATTATGTCCCGGTTTAAAACGGCACCCTATTATGTCCCGGTCTCAAACGGCACCCTATTACGTCCCGGTCTCAAATGGCACCCTATTATGTCCCGGTCTCAAACGGCACCCTATTATGTCCCGGTCTCAAACGGCACCTTATTATGTCCCGGTCTCAAACAGCACCTTATTATGTCCAGTCTCAAACAGCACCTTATTATGTCCCGTCTCAAACAGCACCTTATTATGTCCCGGTCTCAAACAGCACCTTATTATGTCCCGTCTCAAACAGCACCTTATTATGTTCCGTCTCAAACAGCACCTTATTATATCCCAGTCTCAAACAGCACCTTATTATGTCCCGTCTCAAACTGCACCTTAGTATGTCCCGTCTCAAACAGCACCCTATTCTCTTGTTTATTTATTTTCTATTTTACAAAACCTAAAAACGACAACATACTAACGCTCACAAACATCCCCAACATCACCCAGACCCCCCAGCTCACCCCTGCCCAGACCCACCTGCTCACCCCTGCCCAGACCCCCCTGCCCAGACCCCCCTGCCCAGACACAGTTGCAACCCCCCCCCCCCCGCATCACTCTCCGCCACATGGCCTCAAACTGAACCATTTTATTTTTCTCAGTCGCCCACACACTTTCAACATTTAGATAATAAAGCATTTGACCTTTCCATTGTGTTAACGATGGAGGATTGGTTGACTTCCAGTTTTTAAGAATACATTTTTTCAAGATTATTGACAAGATAACTATCATCCAACCCATCGGGTATCTCACGGCACCCTCAAATGTCATGTCTTGAAATATGCAGACAAACGGATTAAAAGTACATTTACATTGTAATACTTCTGACAGACAACTTTCTAACTTTGCCCATAACTTTTGGACTTCATAGCATTCCCAGAAGTCATGGATTATTGAGTCATAGTTAGTTTTACACTTAAGATATGACTCTGCCATTGTGCTGTAGAATTTGTGAATTTTGTCTCTTGTATAATAAATTCTATACATTAATTTATAATGGATTATATGTACATTTTCGCTATCTGTAATAGTTATGTTCGAACATTCCATCCATCTTGTGCCAATATAAGTTATTTTTAAGTCTTGGTTCCAATAGTTTATATTTTTTTCTAAGAGATTGTCAGTTGGATAGGCTCTCTGCAAGGTTGCTCTGATGTCCGATAGATTTCAAATTGAAATTTCTTGATATGAAACTTTTAAGTTGCATGTATTTGAAAATATCTACATTGGTCAGTCCGCATTTTTTTTTTACAAAATCTGTCATGGAAATAAATATCTATTCTCTTTGTAGTGCACTACTTTTGACCAGGCCCATAGGGAAAATAGAGTAAATATATATATATAGGGGATAGTGTTCCGTTTCGGACATAGCCTGCGTGTAAAGAGGGATACTTATGTTCAGACTTTTGGCTTTCACAGCTTCAGTTTCTTTTTTTTAACCTACTCTAATGTCAGTGTGTTTTGCCCCTTCATTGACAATTACATTTACATTTGTGACTGTGCATTCACATCAGTTTTATTGAGCATTAGAATGTATCTACAAAGCCCATGGTCATTTCTTTTTGCTTATTTATGACCTTGTGTCTTTGAAAGAACCAGTAGTCACTGCACGCTACAGTGGGACTGTGTTGAATAGTGTTATACTCTTTATGCACTGAAGAAGGGATGTTGACCATAGTAATAGTTCTACAGGAGAAGTTCTCCTAACCACTCAGTAAAAGTACAATGGACTTCCAGTAAAATTACAACTATTTTCTTCTTCTCCTCTATTGATGTTTTTTATTGACCTGTTTCTACACAAAACTACAACTATACACTTCCAACTAAATCAGTGATCGTGGTTGTCTCTGGAGATAAAATAAGAGCATGTAGGTAAACGGCTGATATCAATGCTTCAGATGTGCTTCATATGTGCTCAGGATTGTTCATAAAAGGCAGTGTGTGACATTAACCATAATCAAGGTCATTGTTTCACAATTAGAAAAAGTGTTATCCGCTAAATTACATCCAGGAAATGATTGCGCTAGTATTTCATACAGATTTAATGCTAATGTAACCCTTGAAATTACTGTTCGTGTTTCAAATAAGTAAAGGGTTCTTTTAAATGGGCTGTGTACTGCTAATAACCTCAATGTGTTAAGATGTATTACTAGAGTAACCACACTCATATAGTATGAATTATCATTTTATATGATTTTCTTTCAGCAGTATAATTATTTAAATAACTTAAATGGTTTAAAATACTTACATTTGACAATACAGGTCATGAATCAATACTTCAATCAATGAAATAAAATTAAAACAAAACCCTGAGTCCTATGTTGTACACAACCACTAATTTGTCCAACCTAATACCTCCAGAGGATTTCACTTGCATGAAACAGTTAAGCACTGATGAATGAAAGGAATTCTTGCAGTCTGTTGTGGTCCTTGATATCCACTGAGCTTCAGATGAGTAGACCAGTTGAATCCCACACAGGTGCCAGGCAGTGTCCACGTGATGACGTCACACAGCATGCTTGCAAAAACTAGCAAAGAGTTGCAAAGGCAATTTAGTAAGCTGGATGCAGGAGAGATAGCTGTCTGACTATAAATCCAACTCCATAAACATTTCAGGTTATTGAGGTAAGTTGTGCTTGAACCTTTTAACACGTGTCTATAAACATCAATATCAAACTGTACTTCACTTTACAACAACATAATTTGATAACTCATCACGGAGCAGCATCCCTCAGGACACACGTGAATGCTACCTGGCCTGTATAGCTAGCTACACCGTGAAAAGCTAGCTGCACACACAAAAGTTGAATTCCCTTCATGTACAATTCTCATATGACCTAAATGCAGTGCTTGACTTGGGCCGGAGCTATCCGGAACACCGTACCGGCACTTCAAATTCCTCTATAAAAACAAAGTAGCCTATCGCTGGCCCAGATTCACACACTGAGGCAAAAAAGGTTGATCACAGCGGAATGAAGGCGGAATCTTCATCGAATAGCAAGGGAGAGTGGGCATTCATTTCCTGATTCTGCTTTGTTCAAGTTTATTTGCTGCTAGACTGTGAATCTGTGAGTGACAGTAGGCTGTTCGAGAGGCTGCGCAGACTGAAAATGTGCCAGCCTGAATGGCATGGTGCCGCTGTTCCAAGTTGTCCAATTAGAGTTTGTAAGGTCATGAAAAGTAATGGAAATCTGTTTCATAATTGTTGTTAATGTAATTCATGAAAGCACACTTTTAAATATGATCAATCAATAAAAAAAAATGCCATACCAGCCATTATGGGAATGACCCTTCAGTGCATATCTGTGGTGCTGCATGTGTGTCAGTGTGAGTGGGCCGTTGCCCGAGGAGAGAGAGCGCCACATTTCAGCAGCAGGTATAAAATAATGACATACAACAGACTAACTAGATGGCCAATTCAAAACAGAACTTGTAGCAGTTACAGTTGAAGTCGGAAGTTTACATACACTTAGGTTGGAGTCATTAAAACTTGTTTTTCAACCACTCCAAAAATGTCTTGTTAACAAACTATAGTTTTGGCAAGTCGGTTAGGACATCTACTTTGTGCATGACACAAGTCATTTTTCCAACAATTGTTTATTTAACTTATAATTCACTGTATCACAATTCCAGTGGGTCAGAAGTTTGCATACACTAAGTTGACTGTGCCTTTAAACAGCTTGGAAAATCCCAGAAAATGATGTCATGGCTTTAGAAGCTTCTGATAGGCTAATTGACATAATTTGAGTCAATTGGAGGTGTACCTGTGGATGTATTTCAAGGCCTACCTTCAAACTCAGTGCCTCTTTGCTTGACATCATGGGAAAATCAAAACAAATCAGCCAAGACCTCAGAAAAAAATTGTAGACCTCCACAAGTCTGGTTCATACTTGGGAGCAATTTCCAAACACCTGAAGGTACCATGTTCATCTGTACAAAAAATAGTACGCAAGTATAAACACCAAGGGACCATGCAGCCGTCATACCGCTCAGGAAGGAGACGCGTTCTGTCTCCTAGAGATGAACATACTTTGGTGCGAAAAGTGCAAATCAATCCCAGAACAACAGCAAAGGACCTTGTGAAGATGCTGGAGGAAACAGGTACAAAAGTATCTATATCCACAGTAAAACGAGTCCTATATCGACAGAACCTGAAAGGCCGCTTAGCCAGACTACGGTTTGCAACTGCACATGGGGACAAATATCATACTTTTTGGAGAAATGTCCTTTGGTCTGATGAAATAAAAATAGAACAGTTTGGCTATAATGACCATCATTATGTTTGGAGGAAAAATGGGGTACCTTGCAAGCCGAAGAACACCATCCCAACCGTGAAGCACGGGGGTGGCAGCATCATGCTGCGGTGGTGCTTTACTGCAGGAGGGACTGGTGCACTTCACAAAATAGATGGCTTCATGAGGCAACATCTCAAAACATCAGTCAGGAAGTTAAAGCTTGGTTGCAAATGGTCTTCCAAATGGACAATGACCCCAAGCATACTTCCAAAGTTGTGGCAAAATGGCTTACGGACAACAAAGTCAAGGTATTGGAGTCGCCATCACAAAGCCCTGACCTCAATCCTATAGAACATTTGTGGACAGAACTGAAAAAGCGTGTGCGAGCAAGGAGGCCTACAAACCTGACTCAGTTACACCAGCTCTGTCAGGAGGAATGGGCCAAAATTCACCCACCTTATTGTGGGAAGCTTGTGGAAGGCTACCTGAAACGTTTGACCCTAGTTAAACAATTTAAAGGCAATGCTTCCAAATACTAATAGAGTGTATGTAAACTTCTGACGCACTGGGAATGTGATGAAAGAAAAAAAGCTGAACTAAATCACTCTCTACTATTATTCTGGCATTTCACATTCTTAAAATAAAGTGGTGATCCTAACTGACCTAAGACAGGGACTTTTTACTAGGATTAAATGTCAGGAATTGTGAAAAACTGAGTTTAAATGTATTTGGCTAAGGTGTATGTAAACTTGTTAGATTAATTTGTATTTTAAGAATAATGACTAAAGGATTTCACCCCAAATACAGTATAAATGTGTAAACTGTGTTATAATTATAATGTAGTATCAACCCACTAACAGAGGGGGGCGAGACTAAACATTCCAGGGTGAAGGAGAAGGTGGAAACTGTTTAAGAAAGCCTCCTAAAGGTGGGCGGAGCAAAGTGCCTTTGTGTGTCAAGGGGTATAAAGCTGTATGTATGGGTTTTGGCGCCAGAGCTCTCCATGAATAAAAATACAGATCATTCTTGCTGGTTGTGGACCTTGAATCATTTATGATTAAAACCAGAGCCTTACAACCTCTGGTAATGATTCAAGCTTAGGTTGAATTAGAGATAGAAATTCTTGTGACAAAACTTCCGACTTCAACTGTATCTCGCTAGTTAACTATAGCTAACTAAGCATTAATGTAGTTGTCGCCTTTACACCTGCACTAGCCTAAATAAATCTGCACCGTAGCAAAGCTGGGATTCCCCTCTATTAAACAGTAGCCATGTAATTGCAACCACATAAAAAATATGATAAGAATAGCCTTATTGACAAGTAACTGTGCATGGATCTCCCCCGAAACATGAGTATTTTAGCCTTATATATACAGATGGAGGGTTGACCACACGTTGACAGTGCAGTTCTACTTTGTCGTGGGCTAAGTGCCTTGATCAAGGGCACAACGGCAGGAGGTGATCGGTCTACATGTGATCAAACACAGCAGCTTTCCAATGTCAATAATGCTTACTTTTTCATGTAGGTTATAATAATAGTCAATAAAATGTGGTTAAAAGTCATGGAAAATGTGTATGAACCCTTAACAGTGAATAATCAGAGGTCTCTATAGCATAATGTCATTTGTGAAGTTTGGTGAACATAGTCTAATGGACCGACTTTGAAAAAGACAGCTCCTGCACTTCTTCCATCGCAAGTCAAGCACTGCCTAAATGTCTGGATATTGCTTAAGTGAACATCCAACATATAGTTTGTGGTATTTCATAACTTTTCTTACCTAGCAAAGAGTTGCAAATGCACTTAAGTGAGCTGGATGCATGAGAGTTAGCTGTCTGACTCAACAGCATTCACAGATCTTATTTAGAATAATGCCTGCATGCTACGGTAAGATCAAAGAACTGGCATTCCGACATTCCGAGACCACACTGCCACACTGCCTGTGATACACTGGACTGCTCATTTAGTAAGGGTTACACTAACATGTCATATTACTTTAATTACCTGTGAGGAGGAGAGGAGCGGAGGATGAGGGGGGAAGGAGGAGAGGGAAGGGGAACCAACCTCAAGGTCTATAAGAGCATTAAAGACCAGGGGCCCCATTTTAAACAATATAAATGCTGTCTCTATCACAAATTAAATCACTCACACAGGTATGCAGCCTGAATTAGAATGGCTATTTTCCATTTCCACTGCAGTTTATGAAGGCTAAAGGAAAGTGTTCAATGTCTTTGAACAACTGTAACCTTACAGGTTGTACTCAGACAATACCCACACTAAATGCAGTTTTGCAGACATGGCTGTAATATGAAAAAAAGAAAATGAGTATATACTATAGTAGTTATTGTAGTGTTTTTGCAGAATGTTTTGGGGGACATTACTATAGCTTTGACAATAGTCAAAGAGCAAGTTTCCCATAACCTGTAGGTAGGTAGGACTGCTCAGTTTTTTATAATCTGTAAGGAACACAATATGGTCTATACTTGGCATATAGGATTCTTACTTATGGGTGGCACAAATTGGGATATAGGGGAGGGGAATGAGCAGGGTATATGCAAATTAGTACTGTAGTGTATACTATAGTAATTCATGTAGTGTTTTTGCAGATATTACTGTAGTATTAACTAGTGTTTTTGTGGACTGTGGTATACGGTAGTATTTACTATTACTGTGGGGAGGGTAAGAAGGAAAGGTGGAGAGAGGGAGAGAGGGACTGTGGGGAGGGTAAGACGGCTGGGTGGGAGATATGAGATGGAGAGGGGCGGGGGAGAAGTGGGGCGGGGGAGAAGTGGATGGAGAAAGAGATAGAGAGATGGAAAGGGGAGAGAAAGAAGCAACCATAATTGATTGAAGCCACCTGGTGATTCCCCCAGTCACCTTCCTGCTTCCTCACAGCCAGCTGCTCCGTACACTCCTAATCAATCAGTCAACTAGCACCATGAGGCTTCTGGG
>NW_028160450.1:184286-239286 GCF_964263955.1 Coregonus lavaretus | reverse complement strand
CTGGCATGCTGGAGAAGTGTGCTTTTCACGGCTGTACCGAGCAGATGGCGTCGTGTGGGTGAGCGGTTTGCTGACGTCAATAGGCCACAATCAACAGCCTGATCAACTCTATGCAAAGGATATGTGCCCCCTGCTTGAGGCAAATGGTGGTCACACCAGATACTGACTGGTTTTCTGATCTTCCTTTTTTTTAAGGTATCTGTGACCAACAGATGCATATCTGTATTCCCATTCATGTGAAATCCATAGATTACGGCCTAATGAATTTATTTCAATTGACTGATTTCCTTATATGAACTGTAGCTCAGTGAAATCTTTGAAAGTGTTGCATGTTGCGTTTCTATTTCTGTTCAGTGTAATACTGACTGGGACTATGGTGCTATACAAAACCCTTTCCTAAGGTTCTATAAAGAAGCATTAAAAAAGGTTATATATAGCACCAAAAATGGTTCCTCTATCGTTCCAACCCTTTTTGGTGCTGCATAGAATCCTTATTAATGGTTCTTTATTTAACCTTTATGGAGAACGGTTCTATAAAACCATACATGGTTATTTTTTTCTGGTTAGTCAATTATATTGTTAAAATTCCATAAATGTTATTCTGTCAATTGACAATTTGAATCAGGTGTGCTAGCCCTGGACCAGCTGGAGAAAACTTAGATGTAGACAACAGCTCTCAATTGACACAAGGCCATACAGTTGAAGTCGGAAGTTTACATACACCTTAGCCAAATACATTTAAACTCAGTTTTTCACAATTCCTGACATTTAATCCTAGTAAAAATTCCCTGTCTTAGGTCAGTTAGGATCACCACTTTATTTTAAGAATATGAAATGTCAGAATAATAGTAGAGAGAATTATTTCTTTCAGCTTTTATTTATTTCATCACATTCCCACTGGGTCAGAAGTTTACATACACTCAATTAGTATTTGGTAGCATTGCCTTGAAATTGTTTAACTTGGGTCAAACGTTTCAGGTAGCCTTCCACAAGCTTCCCACAATAAGTTGGGTGAATTTTGGCCCATTCCTTCTGACAGAGCTGGTGTAACTGAGTCAGGTTGGTAGGCCTCCTTGCTCGCACACGCCTTTTCAGTTCTGCCCACAAATATTCTATAGGATTGAGGTCAGGGCTTTGTAATGGCCACTCCAATACCTTGACTTTGTTGTCCTTAAGCCATTTTGCCACAACTTTGGAAGTATGCTTGGGGTCATTGTCCATTTGGAAGACCCATTTGCGACCAAGCTTTAACTTCCTGACTGATGTCTTGAGATGTTGCTTCAATATATCCATATAATTTTCCTTCCTCATGATGCCATCTATTTTGTGAAGTGTAGCAGTCCCTCCTGCAGCAAAGCACCCCAACAGTTTGATGCTGCCACCCCCGTGCTTCACAGTTGGGATGGTGTTCTTCGGCTTGCAAGCCATCCCCTTTTTCCTCCATACATAACGATGGTCATTACGGCCAAACAGTTCTATTGTTGTTTCATCAGACCAGAGGACATTTCTCCAAAAAGTACGATCTTTGTCCCCATGTGCAGTTGCAAACCGTAGTCTGTCTTTTTTATGGCGGTTTTGGAGCAGTGGCTTCTTCCTTGCTGAGCGGCCTTTCAGGTTATGTCAATATAGGACTTGTTTTACTGTGGATATAGATACTTTTGTACCTGTTTCCTCCTGCATCTTCACAAGGTCCTTGGCTGTTGTTCTGGGATTGATTTTCACTTTTCGCATCAAAGTACGTTCATCTCTAGGAGACAGATGGCTGTGTGGTCCCATGGTGTTTATACTTGCGTACTATTGTTTGTACAGATAAACGTGGTACCTTCAGGCGTTTGGAAATTGCTCCCAAGGATGAACCAGACTTGTGGAGGTCTACAATTTTTTTTCTGAGGTCTTGGCTGATTTCTTTTGATTTTCCCATGATGTCAAGCAAATAGGCACTGAGTTTGAAGGTAGGCCTTGAAATACATCCACAGGTGCACCGCCAATTGACTCAAATTATGTCAATTAGCCTATCAGAATCTTCTAAAGCCATGACATCATTTTCTGGAATTTTCCAAGCTGTTTAAAGGCACAGTCAACTTAGTGTATGTAAACCTCTGACCCACTGGAATTGTGATACAGTAATAATATAATAATAATAATAATAATAATAATAATAATAATAATAATAACAGTGAATTATAAGTGAAAGAATATGTCTGTAAACAATTGTTGGAAAAATTACTTGTGTCATGCAGAAAGTAGATGTTCTAACTGACTTGCCAAAACTATAGTTTGTTAACAAGAAATGTGTGGAGTGGTTGAAAAACAAGTTTTAATGACTCCATCCTTAGTGTATGTAAACTTCCAACTTCAACTGTACATGTCTTTCACAAGTCACCATCACTGTGCGTTGTCATATTGACCATATAATTGCATAACGCAACAGATTAGATCAACTGCAATGACACTTTCACTCATGGTTGCACAAAAAGAGATGTGCGCAAACCACCCCCCTAAATATTCTAATGAGCCACCTCCCCTACATTTAAATGATCACTAAAAGAGGAAAGAACCCTTTTCTGAACTGCAAAGAAACATTGAAGGGCTCAATGGGATTATTTGAGGTATTACGGTTCCACATAGAACCATCACCCTTCCCAAAGAACCCTTGAGGAACCCTCTTTTCTTAGTGTGTACATCTGTCTGTAAACTACTGGGCTAGACTATGCAACACAGGGGTGTGACTAGTGGATATATATAGGATAAAAGCATATGTAAAGGTTTGCTTGTGTCCCTGCTTGCACGTGTGTATTCAAGCCCTGTACCTTGTCTGTCGTACATGGACTAGACTACTTATTAGAGAAAGTGCTACATGACCAGTTTATGAATTGAAAAATTGTGTTTATTAATGTTAATGTTACACAGACCCTGACCCCTCATCCTTCTACTGGTAATTAGTGTTGGTTGCTGTTGCTCCCACCCCAGGCCTCCGGGCTCTCCCTCTCTGCAGGATTTATGAACTTATGCTGTGGCTGACTACATGGGCTTGTGTATGTAGGCTCACTGAGTGTGCATTGGATCGTGTATGTACTGTAGGTTCTCTCTTTAGTGAGGATGGTAAAACCTACAGATAGTTTGTTCGTTTTCTCTGCAAGATTTATGAGTCATGTTGTGGGGAGGTGACCCACCTCACTGATTGCATGGGTTGCTGTATACTATAGGTTCTTAGGAAAGATGCTAAAACATATAGGGATATTGTAAACATAGTTAGTTAGTGTTGGTTTCTGTTGCTTCCACCGCAGGGCGAAGGGATCTCTCCGCGGGACTTATGAGTTCATGTTGTGGGGAGTTAGACCCACATCACTGACTGTGCATACACTTTAAAAAAATAAAGGTTCTTAAGAGCTGAGGAAGAACCATTTAACATTCCGTAGAGAACTCTTGCCCGATAAAGAACCTTTGAGGTGTGTGTCAGTGTTTGAAGTGGATGTGGTGTTGGAGTCAGGCGCAGGACACAGAAGCTTAGTCCAACAGACTTTACTAGTCAGAAATATGACAATACAAAAAGAACGGGCCTCAAACAACGGAGGCGAGCGATACGCAAACAGTGCGTAAAACACGAAATATAAGCGATGCGCAAACAGTGCGTCAATACACTTAAATACACCAGAGCAAAATCCAAAACCCCAACGGACAGGCGGACAACAACACACAACTACAAACAAAACCAAGGGAAACTTATAGGTGACATAATCAATAAGTGATAAGACACAGGTGCACCAAACAGACAAAACCAAACAAACATAGAGAACATCAAACGGTAGCAGCTAGTACTCCGGGGACGACGAACGCCGAAGCCTGCCCGAACAAGAAGGAGGAGCAGTCTCGGCGGAATTCGTGACAGTGTGTGGTTCTTGATGTGGCATTTACGGTTCTTTCGAATTCTAAAAGGTTCATGAAATGTACGGAAGCATGCAGATGTGTCCCAGTCATAGCACACAGCAAATTGATGTTGATTCAATAGTGAAATTAACACTGTAATGAGTTAAATTAACACTCAGAGGTGTAAAAGAACCCCAGTTTTGGTGTTAATAACCAGAGGTGAAACAAAACCATGCCCATCATTATCATATTTCCCAGAATGCCATAGTGCAGGTTGAATTTTAGAATTGTTTGTTTCAATATCTATGTTTTTGCATGTACATTGATTGGTTAACTAATCTCATGCTACTCAAATATAAATAACATACATTTTTCTAAACTATTCCAATCTGTTACTAAAATGATTGTTCCAGTTTAGACGTTTAAGGTAGTGATTGGGAAACTAAGCTTCCTGAATCATTAAACATTTCCAGCCAATTGTGTCGAAAATAGGCTCATTACTCGAGGCTTTGATCAATACAGTGTACACTAGTGGCACCTGCTGGTTAAAATAATTTCGAACAGCCTAATTATTATAGATGACGTCTCACACCCCGTAGCGCCTGCACAGGGTAGCCTTTTTGTCTTCTACCAAACCTATACCAAACCAATGAGGTCGTTGTTCGATTAAACGAAACTTCGGACGTCATTGATCATGTGCTTCTGATAAAGTCATACAGGCATCGGTACACTGCTTCAAAGTAAATTGCTTAGCGATTTCGACGCATGCCTCGGTGCTCCGGTATCAAACATGACATCACTAGTTTAAGGTAGTCTCTTATCTTAGTGTTTCCAACCCTCATTCTGAATGCAGGTTGCAGGAGAATCAAAATTCCAAATGTTGGCTATCACCACTCTGGCTGGATTCCAATGGAATTACACATCACCAGCATAATGTGACTAGCAGGCCTGATGTGGCCTGTAAACTATGAGTTTCAGGCCTCATTAAATATCTATTGTATTGTCGTAAAGAATTTCAATTTTCATGACAACATATTCAACTTAGTATCTCACTTGTTGAAGGCCACAGGACTTAAAATAAATGAATGCAACAAACAGGTATCTGTCATAAAAAGAAATCAAATTATGCTGCGTTTTGCAGGGATGATTTCTGTATTTTAAAAGTTACATATCTTGAAGACTTGATTGCTGACAAGCAAAACATTTTTGGACTATGTCAACAATGGACTAATGAAACAAATACCAAAAGATAGTTTTTGGATGGAATTTTCGTTTAAAGGTGTTGTCATTAAATGCTGGAGGTAAGGTGGGGTTATTCCAAATAGGGGTGCCTGGTGATAATTGAATTGAGAATCATTGGATTGTCTGTTTTTAACTTCACCGTATTGGATCCAAAGTAGTGAATATATATTTTAGATCATAAGGTATTACATTTATGGCTTCGATACTGCTCCATGCACAAGGATAGTCTGCTGTCCCTTGTTTAAGTGAACGCAGTTGTGCAGCCCAGTAATACATCTTCATATGAGGTAGTCCAGGACCTCTAGCTTTATAGGGAAAGTGTAAAAAATAAAACTAGGATGGAATCGAAACTGGCAAAGCCTGGACTAAATGCATCAACCTTGGCAATATTTTCATTTAGATTATGTTGACCCTACAGTACCTAACATAGAAATAGGGAGAGATCTCCATCTCTTAACATCGGATTCAAACCTTATCTATTATTTAAAGGAGAGTAATTGATTGTATATGCCTCCTCCAGATTGCATGGTATCAGTACACCCAGGTATTTCATATGTGTCTTTTTCCATTTCCTCTTAAATCTACTTTCTTTAAAAGTCATAATTAGAAATGGGCATTATTTCAGTTTTCCCCAAATTCACTTTGAATCTTGATACAGCACTATGTGTCCAACAGTGGTAAAATAAATGACAGAGAATGTTCTGGTTCAGATAAATAAAGTAAAATGTAATCTGCATACAATGATATCACGTTGATCTCCACCAATCTCTATGCCCCGGATTGAGCCATGAGTTCTAATTATTGATGCTAGGGGATCTGTGGCTAAATAAAATACATAACTAGACAAAGGTCATCCCTGTCTGGTCCCTCTTGACAACTTAAATCATTCATAGATCTGTCCATTTGTTCGTTCGTATATATGTTTTGGGTGATTTGTACAATAGCTCAATCCAGGAAATAAATATTGGTCTTTTTTAAGACAGCCACCAAATATGCCCACTCCACCCTATCGAACGCTTTTTCAGCATCTATTGATAATGCAATTTTTGGAGCATTCAAGTTCTTGGTATAATGGATTATAATGAAAACACAGCGGAGATTGTCTGAATGCATCCTGTTCCATATAAACCCTGTTTGATCTGAGTGAATCAACTTTTGTATTACTGTTTCTATGCGAAAAACCAGTACCTTAGCAATGATTTTGTAATCCACAATCAAAACTGGGTGATTGTAGTGATTGAGGAATTGTATTTTTCTCTAGAGCTGCTGTGAGCATAAGTAACATAGGCTTAAGTAATTTGGGACGAAAGTGTCTGTACAATTCCACTGGGAATCCATCATTACCAGGAGATTTCTCATTTCGTAGATTATTGATGTCCTCCAACAACCCGTGGTAATGTTTCTATCCATATTAATTATCTCTGGTTTACTTACAGTACCTTGCAAAATTATTCATCCCCCTTGGCGTTTTTCCTATTTTGTTGCATTACAACCTGTAATTTAAATGAATTTTTATTTGGATTTCATGTAATGGACATACACAACATAGTCCAAATTGGTTTCAAAAAATTCAAAAAAATTAATAACGGAAAAGTGGTGCGTGCATATGTATTCACCCCTTTTGCTACGAAGCCCCTAAATAAGATCTGGTGCAACCAATTACCTTCAGAAGTTACATAATTAGTTAAATAAAGTCCACCTGTGTGCAATCTAAGTGTCACATCATCTGTCACATGATCTCAGTATATATACACCTGTTATGAAAGGCCCCAGAGTCTGCAACACCACTAAGCAAGGGGCACCACCAAGCAAGCGGCACCATGAAGACCAAAGAGCTCTCCAAACAGATTAGGGTTGGGTTATAACAAAATATCAGAAACTTTGAACATCCCACGGAGCACCATTAAATCCATTAGTAAAAAATTGAAAGAATATGGCACCACAACAAACCTGCCAAGAGAGGGCCGCCCACCAAAACTCATGGACCAGGCAAGGAGGGCATTAATCAGAGAGGCAACAAAGAGACCAAAGGTAACCCTGAAGGAGCTGCAAAGCTCCACAGCGGAGATTGGAGTATCTGTCCATAGGAACACTTTAAGCCGTACACTCCACAGAGCTGGGCTTTACGGAAGAGTGGCCAGAAAAAAAGCCATTGCTTAAAGAAGATAATAAGCAAACACATTTGGTGTTCGCCGAAAGGCATGTGGGAGACTCCCCAAACATATGGAAAAAGGTACTCTGGTCAGATGAGACTAAAATTTAGCTTTTTGGCCATCAAGGAAAACGCTATGTCTGGCGCAAACCCAACACCTCTCATCACCCTGAGAACACCATCCCCACAGTGAAGCATGGTGGTGGCAGCATCATGCTGTGGGGATGTTTTTCATCGGCAGGGACTGGGAAACTGGTCAGAATTGAAGGAATGATGGATGGCGCTAAATACAGGGACATTCTTGAGGGAAACCTGTTTCAGTCTTCCAGAGATTTGAGACTGGGATGGAGGTTCACCTTCCAGCAGGACAATGACCCTAAGCATACTGCTAAAGCAACACTCGAGTGGTTTAAGGGGAAACATTTAAATGTCTTGGAATGGCCTGGTCAAAGCCCAGACTTCAATCCAATTGAGAATCTGTGGTATGACTTAAAAATTGCTGTACACGAGCGGAACCCATCCAACTTGAAGGAGCTGGAGCAGTTTTGCCTTGAAGAATGAGCAAAAATCCCAGTGGCTAGATGTGCCAAGCTTATAGAGACATACCCCAAGAGACTTGCAGCTGTAATTGCTGCAAAAGGTGGCTCTACAAAGTATTGACTTTGGTGGGGGGGGTGGGGGGGTGGGGGTGGGGGGGGGGGGGGGTGAGTAGTTATGCACACTCAAGTTTTCTGTTTTTTTGTCTTATTTCTTGTTTGTTTCACAATAAAAAATATTTTGCATCTTCAAAGGTGTAGGCATGTTGTGTAATTCAAATGATACAAACCCCCAAAAAATCAGGTTGTAAGGCAACAAAATAGGAAAAATGCCAAGGGGGGTGAATACTTTCGCAAGCCACTGTATAATTGGTAAAATGGCCTTATTAAGGAAATTGTCTATATCCTCCTTTGAACTTTTGTTTTCAGATTGATACAGTTTGTGATAAAATATTTTAAAGAAGGATCCATTGTTATGCTACCATCTGGGGTTTGATTGCTATGGATGGTACGTTCCTCTTTCTTAATATGCCAAGCATTTTCCCTTTCACCTTGCTCAACATATTGTTGCTTGGATTTCATGGCAGCAATCTCTGCAGATCGGCTGTCTTATCATGTTATATTGGCTCTTCAAAGTGTTCAACTGTTGAAGGGTGTCAACATTTCTATTTAAACTGTGTTTTTCTTCTGTCATGGACCTTCTGTTCTAGTAGTTCTAATTCTTTATGAGCCTTCTTTTTCTCATGTGAAGACATGATACAACCGCTCATATATGCTTTAAATGCATCCCAGACAACAGTTGGGCATACTTCATTATCTACATTTATTTCCAAAACAAATGTAGTGTTGATATGCAGTATGAGATAAACTCCTTATCTCCAAGTAACATTGTGTTCAATCGCCATGCCTTTGTTATTGGCATAGGAGGGTTGAGCTTAAATGTGAAGGACAATGGGCTATGGTCCGTAATTATTCTAGGAAGTTATTTACATTCAGAAACACCTTATGTCAGCCATAATTCCCAAAGAGGGTGTTTTGTGCCGTTCCTGCATTCATCTGTCACGATCGTCATAATGAGTGGACCAAGGCGCAGCGTGATAGGCGTACATCTCTTTAATAGTGTACTTAGCAACACGATACAAATAACAAAACAATAAAACGAAACGTGAAGTCCTCGGTCATACACAAACCTACACGGAACAAGATCCCACAAATGACAAGTGCACAACAGGCTGCCAAAGTATGGTTCCCAATCAGAGACAACAAGCAACAGCTGATTCACGTTGCCTCTGATTGTGAACCACCCCGGCCAACATAGAAAACACATGAACTAGAAACTGAACATAGAACACAAAAACATAGACCCTACACACACCTGGCTCAACATATAAGAGTCCCCAGAGCCAGGGCGTGACAGTACCCCACCCCCCCCCTCCCCCCCCCCCCCCCCCCCCCCCCCCCCCCCCCCCCCCCCCCCCCCCCCCCCCCCCCCCCCCCCCCAAAGGCGCGGACTGCGACCGCGCCCAACTAAACCCAACAGGGGAGGGGCCGGGTGGGCATTCCGCCCCGGAGGCGGATCCGGCTCCGGGCGTGACCACCACCCTCTAACTACCCCCCCATAGCGCCCCTGGTCTGGTCCCGCTGGCTGGAGCTGGACTGGACATCGGTGGAGCGGATTGCTTAGGCTCCGGTACCTGACCAGGCACTGGTGAAACAGGCACGGGCTGTGCCGGACTGATGACGTGCACCACAGGCTTGGGGCGGGGAGCAGGAATGGGCCGGACCGGGCTGACGACGCGCACCACTGGCTTGGTGCGGGGAGCAGGAACGGGCCGGACCGGGCTGACGATGCGCACCACTGGCTTGGTGCGGGGAGCAGGAACGGGCCGGACCGGGCTGACGACGCGCACCACAGGCTTGGTGCGGGGAGCAGGAACAGGCCGGACCGGGCTGGCGACGCGCACCACTGGCTTGGTGCGGGGAGCAGGAACAGGCCGGACCGGGCTGGCGACGCGCACCACTGGCTTGGTGCGGGGAGCAGGAACAGGCCGGACCGGGCTGGCGACGCGCACCAGAGGCTTGGTGCAAGGGACAGGAACAGGCCGGACCGGGCTGGCGACGCGCACCACAGGCTTGGTGCGAGGTGCAGGAACAGGCCGGGCCGGGCTGGCGACGCGCACCACAGGCTTGGTGCGAGGGGCAGGAACAGGCCGGGCCGGGCTGGCGACGCGCACCACTGGCTTGGTGCGGGGAGCAGGAACAGGCCGGACCGGGCTGGCGACGCGCCCCACAGGCTTGGTGCAAGGGACAGGAACAGGCCGGACCGGGCTGGCGACGCGCACCACAGGCTTGGTGCGAGGTGCAGGAACAGGCCGGGCCGGGCTGGCGACGCGCACCACAGGCTTGGAGCGAGGGGCAGGAACAGGCCGGGCCGGGCTGGCGACGCGCACTACAGGCTTGGTGCGAGGGGCAGGAACAGGCCGGAAAGGGCTGGCAACGCGCACCACTGGCTTGGTGCGAGGGGCAGGAACAGGCCGGGCCGGGCTGGCGACGCGCATCACAGGCTTGGTGCGAGGGGCAGGAACAGGCCGGGCCGGGCTGGCGACGCGCACCACAGGCTTGGTGCGAGGGGCAGGAACAGGCCGAGCCGGGCTGGCGACGCGCACCACAGGCTTGGTGCGAGGGGCAGGAACAGGCCGGGCCGGGCTGGCGACGCGCACCACAGGCTTGGTGCGAGGGGCAGGAACAGGCCGGGCCGGGCTGGCGACGCGCACCACAGGCTTGGTGCGAGGGGCAGGAACAGGCCGGGCCGGACTGGGAACACGCACCACTAACTTAGTGCGGGGAGCAGGAACGGGTTGGGCCGTACTGGGAACAAGCACCACTAACTTAGTGCGGGGAGCAGGAACGGGTTGGGCCGTACTGGGAACACGCACCACTAACTTAGTGCGGGGAGCAGGAACGGGTTGGGCCGTACTGGGAACACGCACCACTAACTTAGTGCGTGGAGCAGGAACGGGTTGGGCCGGGCTGGCGACGCGCACCACAGGCTTGGTGCGAGGGGCAGGAACAGGCCGGGCCGGACTGGGAACACGCACCACTAACTTAGTGCGGGGAGCAGGAACGGGTTGGGCCGTACTGGGAACAAGCACCACTAACTTAGTGCGGGGAGCAGGAACGGGTTGGGCCGTACTGGGAACACGTACCACTAACTTAGTGCGGGGAGCAGGAACGGGTTGGGCCGTACTGGGAACACGCACCACTAACTTAGTGCGTGGAGCAGGAACGGGTTGGGCCGTACTGGGAACACGCACCACTAACTTAGTGCGGGGAGCAGGAACGGGTCGGGCCGGACTGGGAACACGCACCACTAACTTAGTGCGAGGATCAGGAACGGGCCGGACCGGACTGGTGACACACACCACTTTCTTGGTGCGAGGAGCGGGACTGGGTTTCCTCATAAACCTCCTCTCCCTCTGCTGCCTACTCAGTTCCTCTCGCCGTGCCTCTACTCTCTCCTTCTCCCTTATCGCCTCCAGTAGCTCCTCCCTCTGACCAACTAACTCCTGCTCCCTCATGACCAATAGCCCCCGTAACCTGGTGGCCTCCTCTCCTATTCTGCAGATACGCCCTGTAGCTACCTCCAGCAGCCCCGTCGTCCATGCCGTGTGCCCCCCCCAAAACATTTCTTGGGGGTGCCTCTCGCCTGTCCGACGACGACACTGTTGGCGCCGTACCTCCTCTCTCGCCAGGACTTTAACCTTTGCCCATGGCCCTTTGCCCGCGAACATGTCCTCCCAGGACCACCATTGGCCCACCTGGGCCATCACCAACTTCTCCAGCTCCTTACCCGGCGTTTGCGCCGAAACACGCTGCTTGGTCCTGTTTTGGTGGGATCTTCTGTCACGATCGTCATAGTGAGTGGACCAAGGCGCAGCGTGATATGCGTACATCTCTTTAATAGTGTACTTAGCAACACAATACAAATAACAAAACAATAAAACGAAACGTGAAGTCCTCGGTCATACACAAACCTACACGGAACAAGATCCCACAAATGACAAGTGCACAACAGGCTGCCAAAGTATGGTTCCCAATCAGAGACAACAAGCAACAGCTGATTCACGTTGCCTCTGATTGGGAACCACCCCGGCCAACATAGAAAACACATGAACTAGAAACTGAACATAGAACACAAAACATAGACCCTACACACCCTGGCTCAACATATAAGAGTCCCCAGAGCCAGGGCGTGACATCATCCCAGTTATCAGCGACACAGCATTGGGCTAGGCACATGTTTTACATCAATGTATGTACAATTACAATGGTAATAAAATGCCACATTTTAGGAAATGTTATATAACATACTATTTACAAGTAGAATGGAATGGTAGGATTTGTGGGCTTTGACACTCTTAGGTGTCATAACCAGCCATAAAATATTGCAATGTATGTCACAACATGTCTAATATGTGTCATTAAAAGTGATATGACAATGTTATGACAGGTTATGTCAGCTGTTATGACATATTATGACACGGTTATGACTGTGTCATAACGTGTTATGAAGCTAGGTGTCAAATAGTGTTACCGAAGAATCTTCCTGAAATGACTCACTTGGAATTCATTATTTCAATCCAGCCTTTTGGGGTTAAATTTGAGGAACAATGAACCTGCTTTCATAACCAAAATGTATTGAACACACCATTGCATAATTACCATAATTATCCTCTAGAAACTACAGAGGCAGAAGAAAAAGACATGACTGGGTCCAAAATGGCACCCTATCCCCTATTTAGTACACTAGGGTGCCATTTGTGTACACACTCAATGGCTTTTTTATCATCTTAACATTATGCAGGTATTGTACAATTGTACAAAGACGGAGAGGAACTTTGAAGTTGGTTATTTTCTTTTATTGTAAGGTTTAAAATTAGAAGTGCCTAGTCCTCCTGCTCCAAGGTAAATTCCTCCTTGCCTCCAATGTGCAGACCGACGTCATCATACCCCCTCAGAGTTTTTACACAACGCATACTTGCACGAACACACATATTGTACACAACACACATATTTTACACAACACACTCGCACACACGAACATGTCACGGTGTTCCTGTGTTGGAGATTACATTCTTAAAGCAGCAGTCAGCGGTTGAAACAATAACAAAGCGTACTCCCGCCACTGTTTCGGTAAAAAGCTGAAGGGGATGGGGCTGGAGAAATGTAACCACTCTTAAATTCATAGACAGAGCTATGGATGCAAGGACTGACCATCCATGATATCAACATTATAGTTTTAACCATGTTTTGAAGCTATAAAGTGTTTGTTTACATGCTTATATTTTGGATTCTGATTGGGTACAACAGTTGAACTAGTTATATTTTTAAAAAATCAATGTGTACATATCATTAATTTATAAGTCCAAAAATGAATGTAGCAACTGCAGATTTCCACTTTAAAGCAAGAAAAGATATGGTAGTTATTAAGAATAGATATGGGAGTGATGCATGCTCTGGGCAATTTCGCTCTCTCTCTGTATCTCTGGCTGTCTCTCTCTCACTCTCTATCTCTCACTGTGTCTCTCTCAATCTCTTTCTCTTAAACATTTTAAACCATTTCCGACTACCTGGGCCACCGGGCAAGCTAAAGCTAATGCACCGAATGACAGCCAGCCAGTGTGGACTATCCTCCAAGGACAGCACAGCCCCCCTCTGCTCCCTTTGTGTGATCACTGGACCAGTAGTAAAAATAGCCTCTGGATCCACACCAACCATATTCATCATCCACCCTGCTACACTCCTGACCAGGTGGTAATGTCCTCCTCTCTCTCCTGTTTTACCTTGTCCCACTGACTCCTCAGAAACCTTACAGCTATTCTCTCTCTCCAAAATAATAAAGACATTTCAAATGTACAGTGTTTTAACTCTCTCTCTCTCTCACACAATCTCCAAAAACACGTGGACTCTCTCTCTCTCTCTCTCTCTCTCTCTCTCTCTCTCTCTCTCTCTCTCTCTCTCTCTCTCTCTCTCTCTCTCTCTCTCTCCTCTCTCTCTCTCTCTCTCTCTCTCTCTCTCTCTCTCTGCATGGCACCATGTTATGTGTGCTGTATTGCCTCTGTCAGGTAATGTAGTACACTCTGGAAGTAAGGATAAGAGCGATAGATGAGTACTTTATTGATACCCGAAGGGAAATTCCTTAATTAAGGCAAGAGAGGAGATCCAGGTGTCCACAGTGTCTAAGACAATAGCACACTCAAGGTGATGAAAGGTGATTGGTTCGTATCATCTGTGATGAATCATGAGTCATTTTAAGATGGCGCTGCAATGGATAGCAGCCGTCTTACGAGCTCTTGACCAATTCTGCTATTGTGTGTGTGTTTTTTAACGCAGATCTTAACTTTTTTTGTACATGATTCCTCCGCCATCATTTTCTATGACCAAATGCAGCTTCTGGACATCAGAACATTGATCAGTAACCTCGATTTGGATGAACATTTCTCATTTAACGAATCTGCAGCTCTGGACTTGCTGCTTACTCCGGACCAGGCCTTAATCGCTGGGACTCGAAAGAGGAAACAGCGGCGAAAGAGAGGCAGGCTCTCACATTCCTCTCTCTTAAACTCGATCTAAACTGTCCAATGGAGACTTAACTTCAAGATGGCCTGAAGGCTATTCCATGAGCTGGGGGCATAAAAACTAAACACTTTTTTCCTCAGCTCAGTTGAGACACGCGGGACCTCCAGTCCAGAGAGCGGGTCTGAAAATTGCTGGATCTCCAATTAATATGTGAGGTGGGGGAGTCTCTGAAGAACTGCTTTATATACAAAAAGTAGCCACTGCTGGGCCCTTCTGGTAGTCAGAGACTCCCAGCCAACAGAACTATACAAAAATGCAGTGATTTAAACGAAAATTGTCCCCAGTAATAAAACGCAGTGCTGAGTGATAGGCTGAATCTAAAGGTTTTAAAGCAGAGGCTGCCGCATGCATGTAGATTATATCACCATAATCAAGTAGTGGGAGAAGCTTTGCTTGAACAATCTTCATCCTACTTTCAAAAGTGAGGCAGGATTTATTTCTGTAAAAGGAACCAATCTTAATGATCAGCTTTTTTGTCAGTTTTTCAATGTGTGTTTTAAAAGATAGCTTATCGTCAATCCAAATACCCAACTACTTATAATGGGGAACTTGCTCAATTTGAGCTCCTTTTAAATGTGCAAATACGCAGCTCCTCAGGGTCAATATAACGAGATCTAGAGAACAACAGAAACTTGGTTTTATTAACATTTAGCACTAATCTGGACGCTTATAAGAAATCCCGCTATGACCTCAGATGAGCCATCAGACAGGCAAAGCATCAATACAGGACTAAGATCGACTCCTACTACGCCGGCTCTGACACTCGACGGATGTGGCAGGGCTTGCAAACTATCACGCATTACAAAGGGAAACCAAGCCGCGAGCTGCCCAGTGACACGAGCCTACCAGATGAGCTAAAGGCCTTCTATGCTCGCTTCGAGGCAAGCAACACTGAACCATGCATGAGAGCACCAGCTGTTGCAGACGACTGTGTGATCTCGCTCGCCGTAGCCTATGTGATAAGACCTTTAAACAGGTTAACATTCGCAAGTCCGCGGAGCCTGACGGAATACCAGGACGCGTACTCAGAGCATGCACAGACCAGCTGGCAAGTGTCTTCACTGACATTTTTTACCTATCTCTGACCCAGTCTGTAATACGAACTTGTTTCAAGCAGACCCCCATAGTCCCCGTGCACAAGATTGCCTAAATGACTATCGCCCCGTAGCACTCACATCTGTAGCCATGAACTGTTTTGAAATGCTGGTCATGGTTCACATCAACACCATCATCCCAGACACCCTGGACCCACTTAATTTCGCATACCGCCCCAACAGATCGACAGAAGATGCAATCTCTATTGCACTCCACACTGCATTCACCGACCTTAACAAAAGGAATACGTATGCAAGAATGCAGTTCATTGAATACAGCTCAGCATTCAACACCATAGTCCCCTCCAAGTTAATCACCAAGCTCAGGACCCTGGGACTGAACACCTCCCTCTGCAACTGGATCCTGGACTTCTTGACGGTCCGCCCCCAGGCGGTGAGGGTAGGCAACAACACATTCAAATCAAATCAAATCAAATTTTATTTGTCACATACACGTGTTTAGCAGATGTTATTGCGGGTGTAGCGAAATGCTTGCCATGCTGACCATCAACATGTGGGCCCGTCAGGGGTGTGTGCCTAGTCCCCTCCTGTACTCCCTGTTCTCCCACAACTCCAACTCCAACACCATCATCAAGTTTGCTGATGACACAACGGTGGTAGGACTGATCACCGACGATGATGAGGCAGCCTATAGGGAGGAGGTCAGAGACCTGGCAATGTGGTGCCAGGACAACAACCTCTCCCTCAACGTCAGCAAGAAAAAGGAGCTGATCGCGGACTACAGGAAACGGAGGGGCGAGGACGACCCCATTCACATTGATGGGGCTGTACTGGAGCAGGTCGAGAGTTCCTCTGTCGACATCACTAAGGAATGAACATGGTCCATACACACCCACACAGTTGTGAAGAGGGAAAGACAGCACCTCTTCCTCCTCAGGAGGCTGAAAATATTTGGCATGGGCCCTCAGATCCTCAAAAGGTTAGACAACTGCACCATTGAGAGCATCTTGACTGGCTGCATCACCGCTTGGTACGGCAATTGCAAGGCACCCGACCGCAAGGTGCTACAGAAGGTGGTGAGTACTGCCCAGTACGGTTCCACATCACTGGGGCTGAGCTCCCTGCCATCCAGGTCCTCTATACCAGGCGGTGTCAGAGGAAGGCCCCAAAAATGGTCAAAGACTTCTTCCACCCAAGCCATAAACTGTTCTCTCTGCTACAGCACGGCAAGCGGTACCAGTGCACCAAGTCTGGAACCAACAGGACCCTGAACAGCCCCCAACACATAAGACTGCTAAACAAGACTGCTAAATAGTTAATCAAATGGCTACCCAGACTACCTGCATTGACCCTTTTTTGTACTAACTCTCTTTTACTGACTATGCACACACACTGACTCTGCACACACGCTGACACATACTTACACCGACACCCCAACACACACACACACGTAACTTGCACACACAGTGACAAACATTGCCCCTGTACATGTTTTGGCATTGCAAGCATCTAGCATTTGACATATTCATGTGTTTGTGGTCATGGATGATATTATACTCTATATTCATATTACAGATGAATGTTTGTCACCGTGAACATTCTGCCAGAAAGGGTCATTTCACCAGGAAAGGAGCATGCAGTTTGCGAAGTCACTTCTCTTTCATATTTATGATGTTCCCTCCATGTTCCCTCAATCACCTCCTGATTCAGATTAGCAATCGGCAAGCTTTTGAACTGCTGAAGGACTACTTGAAAGGAGAACATGTTTAATTAGCTGGCTTATAGTGGAAGGAAGCGGGTAACATCTCCAAAATGACACCCTATTCCCTATGTAATGCACTACTTTTGACTTTGGAAAAGTAGTGCACTATTAGGGAATAGGGTACCATTTGGGATGCAGAGTGGGTTACACATGGTAAGGCTGGGACTGTACACGGATGGATCCCTTTCAATGCAGAATATTTTCTCCACTCTGATAAAATATGAAATATGCTGTTAAAATTGATTTATAGATGGAAATGGAAAATGAAAGCGGTGTCACTTGAAGTAACAGTGTTTCATTATTATTGTGTGTAGTCATCTGTCTGATCATGAATTATGATTTCTGAACAAATAGAAAATACCAATTTGTACAAATACCAATTCTAATCCCAGTGCAATTCTCAATCCCAGTTGAATCCCAAATTGTGACAACATTTCTATTTTGGAAATAAATGCTTTGTCCTTAAAGTCAGTTGATTTGATTGTAACTTTAAAATAGTATTGCCACACACTTAGAAAAGAGGGTTCCTCAAGGGTTTTTTGGTAAGGGTGGGTGATGGTTCCATGTGTCCACGTGCCCCACCGTGCGCATGTTGATTTTGTCCATCCACACCAGACGCGATCAGGACACGCAGGTTGAAATATCTAAACGAACTGTGAACCAACTATATTAATTCGGGGACAGGTCGAAACACATGAAACATTCATGGACATGTTGCTAGCTAATTTGTCCTGGGATATAAACATTGGGTTGTTATTTTACCTGAAATGCACAATGTCCTTTTTTCCTGGATCTTTGTATAATTTTGTCCCATTTTGAGTCACACAAAACCATGTGTTCTTTACTCTGACAATTAATCCATTCTTCTTCTTCTTCTTCTTCTTCTTCTTCTTCTGTGGACTTTATATGGTGGTTGGTAACCAACTTCAAAGTGCATTACCACCACCAACTGGACTGGAGTGTGAACCTCAGTTCAGCTTTCAATCACCCAAATGGGTATATGCTTCTAAAAACCAATGAGGAGATGGGAGAGGCGGGACTTGCAGCGCATCACGCGTCAAAAATAGAACCAAGTTTTTGTTTAGCACCCGGCTATGCAGACGCTCATGAGCAGTTTGGATGAAATGATTGAATAACATTTATGTGTACATTTATTTTGCAACGCTCACGCGCGCAACTCAGGCAGTATGGTCCACATGTAAGGACGCAAAGAACCCTTAGTGCCCTTCAATGGTTCTTTGCAGTTCAGAAAGGGGTTCTTTCATCATTTAGTGATAATTAAAATGAAGGGGCGGCGGCTCATTTGCAGTGGTCTAAGGCACTGCATCGCAGTGCTAACTGTGCCACTAGAGATCCTGGTTCGAATCCAGGCTCTGTCGCAGCCGGCCGCGACCGGGAGACTCATGGGCGGCGCACAATTGGCCCAGCGTCGTCCAGGGTAGGGGAGGGAATGGCCGGCAGGGATGTAGCTCAGTTGATAGAGCATGGCGTTTGCAACGCCAGGGTTGTGGGTTCGATTCCCACGGGGGGCCAGTATACAAAAATATGTATTCACTAACTGTAAGTCGCTCTGGATAAGAGCGTCTGCTAAATGACTAAAATGTAAATTTAAATATTTGGGGCGTGGTTTATGCACAGTTATTTTTGTGCAACCGCGAATGAGTGTGTGTCATTCCAGTTTAACTAATCTGTTGCGTTATAAATGATATGACTATGGCCAGTGACAGTGTCTTGTGAAAGACTCACGTAAGGCCTTGTCTAAATCATAGTGATTGAGGCTTTCCAGCCAATTGTGTCGAAAATAGGTTAGTTACTCAGAGCTTCATTATCCGTTCACAATGCACATCAGTGACATCTGCTGTTCAGCAATAAATAGCAGCGTGTGATTATTAGGTCAACATTTTTTTTTTTTCACTGATTACATCAAAACTCCGTGGCGATGTGGTAAATCGTTGGCTTTAGTATCCTATAGTCAGTTGGAATACCAGGTTCACATCTTATATCATGCTTCCATTTTCTGCCTTCAAGTTTATTATTTTTTTAAAACTGAATCTATGGCATTATTTAGGATGCTTAAGACAGAAGCTTACATTATACTAAATAAAACAAATTATTTAAATAACAGTGCTGAAAGTGTGGTTTCACATTTAAAAAAAAATCTAAATAGTGTGCCTTCAACAGGATTCAAACTCATATCTCTGAATGTTGCATAGTTCCCTACTCTACCGGCTAAGTTACCGGTCAGGTGAAATTACATATACAGAATCCTAACTACACTGAACAAAAATATAAAAGCAACATGCAACAATTTCAACGATTTTACTGAGTTACAGTTCATATAAGGAAATCAGTCAATTGAAATAAATAAATTAGGCCCTAATCTATGGATTTCACATGACTGGGCAGGGGCGGAGCCAATGGTGGGCCTGGGAGGGCATAGGCCCAGCCAATCACAATGAGTTTTTCCCTACAAAAGGGCTTTATTACAGACATAAATACTCCTCAGTTTCATCAGCTGTCCGGGTGGCTGGTCTCAGACGATCCTGCAGGTGAAGAAGCTGGATGTGGAGGTCCTGGGCTGGCGTGGTTACATGTGGTTAGCGGTTGTGAGGCCGGTTGGACGTACTGCCAAATTCTCTAAAACGACGTTGGAGGCGGTTTATGGTAGAGAAATGAACATTCAATTCTGTGGCAACAGCTTTGGACATTCCTGCAATCAGCATGTCAAGTGCACGCTCCCTCAAAACTTGAGACATATGTGGCATTGTGTTGTGTGACAAAACTTCACATTTTAGAGTGGCCTTTCATTGTCCCCAGCACAAGGTGCACCTGTGTAATGCTGTTTAAGTAGCTTCTTGATATGCCACACCTGTCAGGTGGATGGATTATCTTGGCAAAGGAGAAATGCTCATTAACAGGGATGTAAACAGATTTGTGCATATGGACAATTTCTGGAATCTTTTATTTCAGCTCATGAAACATGGCAACAACACTTTACATGTTGCATTTATATTTTTATTCAGTATATATTTATAAGTAGGGTATCCAGTAGAGGTTGGTGTTTGAAAGCAGCTTAATCAAAGCAAGCAGCGGAACCACTGCAAAATCAGTGGGAACTCACATTTTGCGACACACGGTTTGAAAAAGCATGTGATCAAACTAAGCTTCGGACGTCATTGATGATGTACTTCTGATAAAGTGATAAATGCATTGGCACACTGCTTCGAAGTTAGCTGCTTAGCGATTTCGACGCATGCCTCGGAGCTCCGGTACCAAAGGTAACATCACTAGTAAATCAGTTGTTCTCAAACCTCTCCTCAGGGACTGGTTGTTCCAGAGGTAGCACACCTGATTCAACTTGTGAATTAACACAATAATAACACCTATGGAATTTTAACCATGTAATATGGCTAACCAGAATTTAAAAAACTGTATGGTTCTTCAAAAGGTTCTTTATAGAACCTTTGAGATTGAGAAAGGTTCTTTATAGAACCATTCTCCATAAAGGTGCACGCATGACTGTAAGTCGCTTTGGATAAAAGCGTCTGCTAAATGGCATATTATTATTATTATTATTTTATATAGAACCATTAAAAAGGGTTCTATATAGCACAAAAAATTTAACCCTTTTTGGTGCTATATAGAACCTTTTTCTAATGGTTCTTTGTAGAACCGTAGGAAAGGGTTATTTATAGCACCATGAAAGTTCAATTTAGAACCTTATCAGCCTGGTTCTCTATAGAACCTTCAAAAAAGGGTTCTATATTGCACCACAAAGTCATCTGCTATCGTTATAAGCCAAATAACCCTTATTAGGCACTATATAGAACAATTTTTTTGGTGTGTTTCACAGATACAATTTGCTGGTTTTCATGTAGGCCTATCAGAGCTAGTGTGGTAACAGTACACCTTTTGATTCATCACTTCGAGATACAGTAATTTCTAAAGAGTCAGTTTGCTGCGTTCAGACAAGCATCCAAAGATATTTTCACTCCTGACTTGTAGCCTTTCATCCCGCTGCCCACCTAAGACATTTTTAGGCCTTGAATATGCAAATCACACCTAATGCTGAACTCCATATGCAAATTACCTCCGCATTTCTTTACCATCATCACTCTCTCTCCTCTCTCTCCTCTCTCTCTCTCTCTCTCTCTATAACTCCCCCTCTCTCTCGACCTCTCTCCCCTCTCTTCCTCCTCTCTCACTCTATACCTCCCCCTCCCCCCTCTCCCCCCTCTCCCTCTCTCTCCCCTCTCTCTCTCCCTCTCTCTCTCCTCTCCCTCTTTCTCTCTCTCTCTCACTCTCTCTCTCTCTCTCCCTCTCTCTCTCTTCTCCCTCTTTCTCTCTCACTCACTCTCTCTCTCTCCCCTCTCTCTCCCTCTCTCTCTCCATCTTTCTCTCTCACTCACTCTCTCTCTCCTCTCTCTCTCTCTCTCTCTCTCTCTCTCTCTCTCTCTCTCTCTCTCTCTCTCTCTCTCTCTCTCTATAACTCCCCCTCTCTCTCTACCTCTCTTCCCTCTCTTCCTCCTATCTCACTCTATACCTCCCCCTCCCCCCTCTCCCTATCTCTCTCTCTATCTCTCTCTCCCACTTCTCTCATCACTGTCCTTTATAAAGCCCCAAACACTTCTAAAATTAGAATCCTATCATCAGTGTTAGACCTCTTGAAAATCCCTATCTGCAATTGATTTCATTCCATCTCCTTCTCTGTTTTCATTTCATTTGCTCCTTCCCCTTTCTTTTTAAAGCAGCCATTTCATTTGAGAGCTGAAAGAAATCTGAATGCCTTTTTCAATTTATAATGTCATACCTCTCGTGATAAATACAATAAAACATTTAATAAGAGCATAGCAATCATGGGAGGGTGTAAGATAATCAATGGAAAGTTCAAAGCTTTAAAGGGATTAATGTGGAAGGTTTATAATAAAGGAGTAGATTGTTGGGGCGATAGGTACGGCTGCGATTACATTACCCTGTCAGTCTGCTGGTGTGTGTGTGGTAGGTGGAGTGGGGTGGTGATAGTGTGTGTGTGTGTGTGTGTGTGTGTGTGTGTGTGTTTGTGCCACTGACACACGGCCTTAGGCCATGCAACTAAAGCTAAACAATACAATACTTTACAGGAGAAAGAAAAATCCCTGCTTGAGGAAGCCTCTCGCTTTACCTGCAGGTTAAGAAGGGAAATGTTGCATTATAAAGGTGTGTCAGAATAGGTCGATTTTTTTTCTGAATACATTATGTCTTTATACATATTTTAAATATATGTTTTTGTATTGGTCATATGCAGGTCACATAGAGATAGGCTATAGCTGTGTCCCCAGGACATTATGTAATTAAGTAATAATACATGAGAGGCCATATGTCATAGCCACAGACCATCACAGCCATGATAAAAATGTCATAACACATGGACTCAAGTGTATTATTGCTTTTATACAACGGGATATCAGCATTAAAAAGCAAGATTATTTCCCAAACCATCAATTTTTCAACAAAATGTAAAGCTACATTAACTAACACTGGTTGTCAAGTGCAATTTTAGCATTCTCTGGTCGTTAGTTCTATTCACATTGACTGCCATGTAAAGCAAAACTACTCAAGCGCTGGTTAATAGTTCCAGAACTTTACAGGTTGCTATGGCAAACAAAAATGGTTGCTGTGGAGGCTCTTCCCCCTTTGCTAGTTAGCCTACTACACAGCTAACACAATCACTTCAGATTGAAGCTGGAAAGACAACAAACTAGCTGCATTTCATTTTGTTTTACCTGTTTTTCTATTGAACTTTTTTTGTATATATCCATAAAAATGATGCTGATTCATGATTTCGCTGGCTGAATAAGGCTGCTGTCTTGTCCCGACTCCCAACACGTTCATTATTATGGGACACAGTGCAGATTGAATTTCAATATTGCAACAATGTTGCAAATGTCAGCAATAATGTCTAGATTAAGGTTCCCAACTGGCGGCCCTCAAGTTTTCTGAGAAAATGTTTTATTAATTTATATGTATATTTTTGGGACATATAAGACTGTAAAAACACCAGGAATTCAGCTCCAAGTGATTTTTATTTTGTAAATCGGATCCCAAGTATTCCCACGCATAATAGAGAGACACGTGATTGTATACAAATGTAAGCAAAGTTTAAAATTATTATGTTTTAGTGAAATATTTCAGTTTGGGCTTGTTGTGGTTAATTTGCAGTCTTCAAATTATTTGTAATCAAGAAAAACTCGGCCCGCGGCTGAATCTAGTTGATGATGCCTGCTCTAGATGCTTTTTAGTGGAGATGAAGTTTATAAATTCCATGGCTGGGCAGATGAGACAGTGGCTCTGTAGTAGTAGTAGAAGTAGTGAGTTGCTAGGTAACAACGTAAACAATGGCACTTGTTATGAATGTACTGGTCATGTGTATGTTGTCTAGTACAGTGCATTCGGAAAGTATTCAGACCCCTTGACTTTTTCCACATTTTGTTACGTTACAGCCTTATTCTAAAATTGATTAAATCGTTTTTTCCCCTCATCAATCTACACACAATACCCCATAAAGACAAAGTAAAAACAGGTTTTTAGACATTTTTGTAAATGTATTCAAATAAAAAACTGAAATGTCACATTTACATAAGTATTCAGACCCTTTACTCAGTACTTTGTTGAAGCACCTTTGGCAGCAATTACAGCCTTGAGTCTTCTTGGGTATGACGCTACAAGCTTGGCACACCTGTATTTGGGAGTTTCTCCCATTCCTCTCTGCAGATCCTCTCAAGCTCTGTCAGGTTAGATGATGAGCGTTGCTGCACAGCTATTTTCAGGTCTCTCCAGAGATGTCCAATCGGGTTCAAGTCCAGGCTCTGGCTGGGCCACTCAAGGACATTCAGAGACTTGTCCCGAAACCACTCCTGCGTTGTCTTGGCTGTGTGCTTAGGGTCGTTGTCCTGTTGGAAGGTGAACCTTCGCCTCAGTCTGAGGTCCTGAGCGCTCTGGAGCAGATTTTCATCAAGGATATCTCTGTACTTTGCTCCGTTCATCTTTACCTCTATCCTGACTAGTCTCCCAGTCCCTGCCACTGAAAAACATCCCCACAGCATGATGCTGCCACCACCATGCTTCACCGTAGGAATGGTGCCAGGTTTCCTGCAGATGTGACGCTTGGCATTCAGGCCAAAGATTTCAATCTTGGTTTCTTCAGACCAGAGAATCTTGTTTCTCATGGTCTGAGATTCTTTAGGTGCCTTTTGGCAAACTCCAAGCGTGCTGTCATGTGTCTTTTACTGAGGAGTGGCTTCCATCTGGCCACTCTGGCCAATCTACCATAAAGGCCTGATTGGTGGAGTGCTGCAGAGATGGTTGTTCTTCTGGAAGGTTCTCCCATCTCCACAGAGGAACTCTAGAGCTCTGTCAGAGTGACTATCGGGTTCTTGGTCACCTCCCTGACCAAGGCCCTTCTTTCCCGATTGCTCAGTTTGGCTGGGCGGCCAGCTCTAGGAAGAGTCTTGGTGGTTCCAAACTCCTGCCATTTAAGAATGATGGAGGCCACTGTGGTCTTAGGGACCTTCAATGTTTTTTGGTACCCTTCGCCAGATCTGTGCTTCGAAACAATCCTGTCTCTGAGCTCTACGGACAATTCCTTCGACCTCATGGCTTGGTTTTTTCTCTGACATGCACTGTCAACTGTGGGACCTTATATAGACAAGTGTGTGCCTTTCCAAATCATGTCCAATCAATTGAATTTTACCACAGGTGGACTCCAATCAAGTTGTAGAAACATCTTAAGGATGATCAATGGAAACAGGATGCACCTAAGCTAAATTTCGAGTCTCATAGCAAAGGGTCTGAATACTTATGTAAATAAGGTATTTCTAATTTTTTTTTTTTTACCAAAAATTCTAAATGACCTGTTTTTCGCTTTGTCATTATTGAGTATTGTGTGTAGATTGCTGAGGATTTTTATTTATTTAATCAATTTTAGAATAAGGCTGTAACGTAACAAAAGGTGGAAAAAGTCAAGGTGTCTGAATACTTTCAGAAGGCACTGTATTTCATGGACAGGATAGACTCTAAGAATGGGAATTCCAAACCACCCGTTGTATAAAATAAAATATATATTTTCATTTTATCTCTTCTCCTCAGTGGTCAGTGGTCTACTAATACTAGTTGATACTGAGTGTGGTCTCATAAATATGAGATGGCAATATGGCTGTAGTGGGGTAAAAAAGTATTTAGTCAGCCACCAATTGTGCAAGTTCTCCCACTTAAAAAGATGAGAGAGGCCTGCAATTTCACACATCAATTATGACAGACAAAATGAGAAAAAAAATCCAGAAAATCACATTGTATGATTTTTAATGAATTTATTTGCAAATTATTGTCACGATCGTCGTAATGAACAGACCAAGGCGCAGCGTGATGAACGAACATGTTTAACTTTATTATCTTTAGTGATAATAGAACACAATCAACAAAACAAGAAACGACTCGTGAAGTCCACGGTAACAATGACCGAACACGGAACAAGAACGCACAAACACAAAGGGAAAACCGACAGTTTAAATATGGCTCCCAATCAGAGACAACCAACGACAGCTGACACTCGTTGCCTCTGATTGGGAGTCACTCTAGCCAACATAGAAATAAACCCAACAGAATTACCAACATAGAAATAAACACATAGAATGAACACACCCTGGCTCAACATATAGAGTCCCAGAGCCAGGGTGTGACAATTATGGTGGAAAATAAGTATTTGGTCACCTACAAACAAGCAAGATTTCTGGCTCTCACAGACCTGTAACTTCTTCTTTAAGAGGCTCCTCTGTCCTCCACTCGTTACCTGTATTAATGGCACCTGTTTGAATTGTTATCAGTATAAAAGACACCTGTCCACAACCTCAAACAGTCACACTCCAAACTCCACTATGGTCAAGACCAAAGAGCTGTCAAAGGACACCAGAAACAAAATTGTAGACCTGCACCAGGCTGGGAAGACTGAATCTGCAATAGGTAAGCAGCTTGGTTTGAAGAAATCAACTGTGGGAGCAATTATTAGGAAATGGAAGACATACAAGACCACTGATAATCTCCCTCGATCTGGGGCTCCACGCAAGATCTCACCCCGTGGGGTCAAAATTATCACAAGAACGGTGAGCAAAAATCCCAGAACCACACCTAGTGAATGACCTGCAGAGAGCTGGGACCAAAGTAACAAAGCCTACCATCAGTAACACACTACGCCGCCAGGGACTCAAATCCTGCAGTGCCAGACGTGTCCCCCTGCTTAAGCCAGTACATGTCCAGGCCCGTCTGAAGTTTGCTAGAGTGCATTTGGATGATCCAGAAGAGGATTGGGAGAATGTCATATGGTCAGATGAAACCAAAATATAACTTTTTGGTAAAAACTCAACTCGTCGTGTTTGGAGGACAAAGAATGCTGAGTTGCATCCAAAGAACACCATACCTACTGTGAAGCATGGGGGTGGAAACATCATGCTTTGGGGCTGTTTTTCTGCAAAGGGACCAGGACGACTGATCCGTGTAAAGGAAAGAATGAATGGGGCCATGAATCGTCAGATTTTGAGTGAAAACCTCCTTCCATCAGCAAGGGCATTGAAGATGAAACGTGGCTGGGTCTTTCAGCATGACAATGATCCCAAACACACCGCCCGGGCAACGAAGGAGTGGCTTCGTAAGAAGCATTTCAAGGTCCTGGAGTGGCCTAGCCAGTCTCCAGATCTCAACCCCATAGAAAATCTTTGGAGGGAGTTGAAAGTCCGTGTTGCCCAGCGACAGCCCCAAAACATCACTGCTCTAGAGGAGATCTGCATGGAGGAATGGGCCAAAATACCAGCAACAGTGTGTGAAAACCTTGTGAAGACTTACAGAAAACATTTGACCTGTGTCATTGCCAACAAAGGGTATATAACAAAGTATTGAGAAACTTTTGTTATTGACCAAATACTTATTTTCCACCATAATTTGCAAATAAATTCATTAAAAATCCTACAATGTGATATTCAGGATTTTTTTTCTCATTTTGTCTGTCATAGTTGACGTGTACCTATGATGAAAATTACAGACCTCTCTCATCTTTTTAAGTGGGAGAACTTGCACAATTGGTGGCTGACTAAATACTTTTTTCCCCCACTGTATATATTTGGCCCCTCTTTCATAGACATATTATTTTGTGCCTCTCTTTATGTGTCCCTCCCAGCACAGTGATATTCAACAAGTGTCAACGACTGACCTCTCTAGAAGATGAGGATGTATTGAGGGAAGAGGAGGAACCATTTCCTTCAGGGTATACATCTATGAGAGCAGGAAAGTGCCTATCTGTGAACACACTTTTCTTAGAATCTCTTCTGTAAGTGTTATTTTTTCGAAAATATACAGCTTTCAGTACAAAATAGCAGATAAGTAGATAACCAAGACAAATGCTTTATTCCTTGTGTGTAAAAAATACCAAATAAAAGTTCACTACCAGCAGCTTGGCTTCAGAGAGGACTGAATGGACACCATACCCTTTTCACACTTTTTTTCTGACCCAAATTATGTACTTCGCTGGCTAGCATTGTTTCCTTTCACATTGTGCTTTTCAGCATGGTCCATGCAACCAGGCTGTGGTACAGCTTGACATGGCTCAACTTGGCTCAGTTCAGCTCAGGTCAGTAGTCTTATAAGGGTAATAGTGTACCGACTGGGATGTGTTTGGTTGCTCAGCCATAGAGCTGTGGTCATAGTGGTTTAATCAGAGGTGGTGGGTTGGTACAGTAGCTGGTCATGCCTCAGAGATCAGTGGTCAGCTGGTCATGATTGAGATACGGTTGGTTAGCTGTGGTCGTGGTGGTCATGCTGGGGCAATCATCTCTATTGAACCAGCAACCAGGTCAATTAGATGCCTCTGTCTCGCCATTACTCTCACTGTGTCCTCTGGCTGCTGCACTGCATCTGTCCTGTATGGCTCAGTTGGTTGCGCATGGCGCTTGCAACACAAAGATTGTGGGTTCGATTCCCGGGTTCTCCAATACAACAAAATGTGTGCATGCATCACTGACAGTCTCTTTGGATGAAAGTGTCTGCTAAATGGCATATATTATTATTATGTGGCGAATCTCTGAACTGCACACTGTGTCTCTCCATTCTATGTACTGTATATCTGTCTATTCTATGTATAATGTAGCTCAGGCAGGCAGCAGGTATAGCGTCCACTCTTAGACAAAAGAGTTATTTGCGGCTGGATAAGGTTCTACCAAGAACCATTTCCCTTTTTGGAAGACGAGGGTTCTTTGTAAGGCAAAGGGTTCTACCTAGAACCTTTAACATCTTAAGAACCGTTTTTGGAAGAAAAGGTTATTTGATGGATATTTGGAAGTCAAGAAGGATTCTACATAGAACCCTTCTGAATCTGAATAAACTTTTTATTGTATTTTTTTCTTTTAAATAGAGTCTGAGCATAAATGTTTACCTCAGTGTTTAAACTTTAACATCAGGAGTTTGAGTACTCTGATAAGTTTAAAAAGATAAGCATGAGAATATTTTAAACTGAACCTATTTGGGAATATTTGTGCATGTATCTGGTACTCTATTATTCATTGTACATACAGTGCCTTCAGAAAGAATTCAGACCCCTTGACTTTTTCCACATTTTGTTACATTACAGCCTTATTCTACATTTAAAAAAAAAATCTCCCTCATAAATCTACACAGAATACTCCATAATGACGAAGCAAAAACTGGTTTTTAGACATTTTTGCAAATGTATTACAAATAAAAAACAGAAATATCACATTAACATAAGTATTCAGACCCTTTACTCAGTACTTTGTTGAAGCACCTTTGGCAGCAATTACAGCATCGAGTCTTCTTGGGTATGACGCTTCAAGTGTCCCATTCTTCTCTGCAGATCCTCTCAAGCTCTGTCAGGTTGGATGGGGAGCGTTGCTGCACAGCTATTTTCAGGTCTCTCCAGAGATGTTAGATCGGGTTCAAATCTGAGCTCTGGCTGGGCCACTCAAGGACTTTCAGAGACTTGTCCCAAAGCCACTCCTGTGTTGTCTTGGCTGTGTGCTTAGGGTCATTGTGCTGTTGAAGGTGAACCTTCGCCCCGCCGGTCCTGAGCGCTCTGGAGCAGGTTTTCATCAAGGATCTCTGTGTACTTTGCTCCGTTCATCTTTGCCTCGATCCTGACTAGTCTCCCAGTCCCTGCCGCTGAAAAACATCCCCACAGCATGATGCTGCCACCACCATGCTTCAACGTAGGGATGGTGCCAGGTTTCTTCCAGACGTGACGCTTGGCATTCAGGCCAAAGAGTTCAATCTTGGTTTCATCAGACCAGAGAATCTTGTTTCTCATGGTCTGAGATTCTTTAGGTGCCTTTTGGCAAACTCCAAGCGGGCTGTCATGTGCCTTTTACTGAGGAGTGGCTTCCATCTGGCCACTCTACAATAAAGGCCTGATTGGTGGAGTGCTGCAAAGATGTTTGTCCTTCTGGAAGGTTCTCCCATCTCCATAGAGAAACTCTAGCGCTCTGTCTGAGTGACCTTTGGGCTCTTGGTCACCTCCCTGACCAAGGCCCTTCTCCCCCGATTGCTCAGTTTGGCCGGGCAGCCAGCTCTAGGAAGAGACTTGGTGGTTACAAACTTCTTCCATTTAAGAATGATGGAGGCCACTGTGATCTTGGGGACCTTCAATGCTGCAGAATTTTTTTGGTACCATTCCCTAGATCTGTGCCTCGAAACAATCCTGTCTCGGAGTTCTACGGACAATTCCTTCGACCTCATGGCTTGGTTTTTTCTCTGACATGCACTGTCAACTGTGGGACCTTATATAGACAGGTGTGTGCCTTTCCTAATCATGTCCAATCAATTGAATTTACCACATGTGGACTCCAATCAAGTTGTAGAAACATCTCAAGGATGATCAATGGAAACAGGATGCACCTGAGGTCAATTTTGAGTCTCATAGCAAAGGGTCTATATACTTACAGTGGGGAGAACAAGTATTTGATACGCTGCCGATTTTGCAGGTTTTCCTACTTACAAAGCATGTAGAGGTCTGTAATTTTTATCATAGGTACACTTCAACTGTGAGAGACGGAATCTAAAACAAAAATCCAGAAAATCACATTGTATGATTTTTAAGTAATTAATTTGCATTTTATTGCATGACATAAGTATTTGATACATCAGAAAAGCAGAACTTAATATTTGGTACAGAAACCTTTGTTTGCAATTACAGAGATCATACGTTTCCTGTAGGTCTTGACCAGGTTTGCACACACTGCAGCAGGAATTTTGGCCCACTCCTCCATACAGACCTTCTCCAGATCCTTCAGGTTTCGGGGCTGTCGCTGGACAATACAGACTTTCAGCTCCCTCCAAAGATTTTATATTGGGTTCAGGTCTGGAGACTGGCTAGGCCACTCCAGGACCTTGAGATGCTTCTTACGGAGCCACTCCTTAGTTGCCCTGGCTGTGTGTTTCGGGTCGTTGTCATGCTGGAAGACCCAGCCACGACCCATCTTCAATGCTCTTACTGAGGGAAGGAGGTTGTTGGCCAAGATCTCGCGATACATGGCCCCATCCATCCTCCCCTCAATACGGTGCAGTCGTCCTGTCCCCTTTGCAGAAAAGCATCCCCAAAGAATGATGTTTCCACCTCCATGCTTCACGGTTGGGATGGTGTTCTTGGGGTTGTACTCATCCTTCTTCTTCCTCCAAACACGGCGAGTGGAGTTTAGACCAAAAAGCTATATTTTTGTCTCATCAGTCCACATTACCTTCTCCCATTCCTCCTCTGGATCATCCAGATGGTCATTGGCAAACTTCAGACGGGCCTGGACATGCGCTGGCTTGACCAGGGGGGCCTTGCGTGCGCTGCAGGATTTTAATCCATGACGGCGTAGTGTGTTACTAATGGTTTTCTTTGAGACTGTGGTCCCAGCTCTCTTCAGGTCATTGACCAGGTCCTGCCGTGTAGTTCTGGGCTGATCCCTCACCTTCCTCATGATCATTGATGCCCCACGAGGTGAGATCTTGCATGGAGCCCCAGACCGAGAGTGATTGTGTCACGATTCAGACAGACGACCAGAGGACCACAATTGCGTCACACCAGAAAGTTTATTAAACTTAAGGGAAAAGGGAAGTAGGGAGTGAATGAAGGCTCCAGGGGTAACAGGGATCCCGTCCAATGCGCTGGGTCTGTGCCCCCCCCAGTGGCAGCGGTGCGTCCTATGAAGCCGGTGGTGGGTGGTCCAGAAGTCCTGGGGGGGGGGGGGAGACACAGACACAACAGGGCGGAATGAAACCAGGCAGCAGTACAGTTCAAGGGAAATCCAAAATACGTAGTAGCAAGGCAGAAGGCTGGTCAGAGTTACCGGGATTGAAGAGTAGTCAGGAGTCGTAATGGCAGAAGCAGGTCTGGATCTCCTGAGGCAGAAGAGTATCCAAAAAACAGGCAGGTCCGGGGTCACAAAACCAGGGTGAGCCAGAAGCGCGAGCAAACAGGTTCCGGGTGTGAGCTTTGCAGACGATCTGACACCGGAGAGCTGAAAGACAGGGCCTTAAATACTGGGAGAGGTAGTGGGTAATGCAGCGCAGCTGGCAGAGTAATTAGAGCAGAGCAGAGCAGGGACAGGTGGAGCTAGTTAGGCTGAGTAGAGAGAGTGGTGAGCAGAGTGGAAGAAAATTAAGGTGGTAACCCGGTGGAGTGAGAGGCCCATGACAGAACCCCCCCCCCAAGGGACGGCCCCAGAAGTCCCAAGAGCAACACCACGCCGGGCGGGAGGAGGGGAGCCGGAGGAGGGCTAGAACTCCTCCGAACGGTCCGAGTGAACGTCCTCATCCTCGGAGGAAGCCGGAGGGCCGTGGTCGGGAGATGGGACAGGTCCCGAGACAGGATCAGGCACAGGACAGGAAGCCGAGCGGGCCGGACGGTTAGGGACCCCTCTGGGGCGGCCCCTACGGATTGCAGGTTGATCAGGATGCCGTTGGTGGAAAGCGGTGATGAGAGTCCTATCCACAATCCGACTAGCTGGCACCCAGGTCCTTTCCTCAGGTCCATAGCCCTCCCAGTCAATGAGGTACTGGAGACCCCTACCCCTCCGTCTGGACCGAAGCAGGCGGCGGACGGTGTAAACCAGACCACCATCGACGAGCCGTGGAGGAGGAGGACCAGGCGCAGCAGGGACCAGCGGACTCTCATGGATGGGCTTAATCTTAGACACATGGAAAGTGGGGTGCACCCTCAGGGAATTAGGCAGTTGGAGCCGGACAGCAGTTGGGCTAATCACTCTTATGATAGGGAATGGGCCAATGAACCGAGGTGCCAGCTTCTGCGACTCCACCCTGAGTGGCAGGTTCTTCGATGACAACCACACCCTTTGACCAACATGGTAGGTGGGAGCAGGAATTCTCCGACGGTTGGCCCCGGTAGTGTAGCTGGCAACGGACCTGAGGAGTGTGGCTCGGGCTTGTGACCAGGTGCGGCGACATCGACGGGCAAAAGCAAGTGCAGATGGGCAAGTAACCTCCTCCTCCTGGCTGGCAAATAGAGGAGGCTGGTATCCATAAACACATTGGAAAGGGGACATACCGATGGCAGAGCAGGTCAGAGAATTGTGTGCGTACTCCACCCATGTCAATTGCTGCGACCAGGAGTGGGGGTTGCGTGAAGTCATGCATCGCAGTGCCTTCTCGAGCTCCTGATTAGCCCGCTCTGACTGCCCATTGGATTGGGGATGGAATCCGGAAGTCAGACTGACTGTGGCTCCCAGCAGGTGACAGAACTCCCTCCAAAAAGCGGAGGAGAATTGTGGACCACGGTCAGAAACAACATCCTTTGGCAGTCCGTGGATCCGGAAGACGTGTTCCAGGACCACCTGGGCGGTCTCCTTGGCGGTTGGGAGCTTGGGGAGGGGAATGAAGTGTGCCATCTTGCTGAAACGGTCAACGATGGTGAGAATGACGGTCATGCCACTTGAAGGGGGCAGCCCCGTGACAAAGTCAAGGGCGATGTGAGACCAGGGACGTCTGGGCACAGGCAGGGGCTGCAGCAATCCGGCTGGGGGCTGGCAGGACGACTTGTGTTGGTTGCAGATGGGGCAGGCTTGGACGAATTCCCGTACATCCTTCCTCAGAGAGGGCCACCAGAACCTCTGGGCGAGCAGGTTGTAAGTGCGGGTGGAGCCAGGGTGACAAGCTAGGCGGGAGTCATGTCCCCACTGAATGACCTGGGACCTCAGGTCTTCGGGGACAAAAAGGCGGTCAGCTGGGCAAGTGCTGGGACCTGGCTGGTTACGGAGAGCCTCCAGCACCTGTTCCTCAACAGCCCAGGTCAGAGCTGCAACGATGCAGGGACTTGGCAGAATCGACACAGGGTCCTTGGAGGGGGTGTCATCCTTCTGGAATTGACGGGAGAGGGCGTCTGGCTTGGTGTTGCGTGATCCAGGCCGGTATGACAGAGTGAAATTAAACCTGGTGAAGAACAGGGCCCAGCGGGACTGCCTGGAGTTCAACCGTTTGGCCGTGCGGATGTACTCCAAGTTCTTATGATCGGTCCAAACGAGAAATGGAATGGTGGACCCCTCCAGCCAGTGACGCCACTCCTCCAAGGCAAGCTTCACAGCCAGCAGCTCACGGTTCCCTATGTCGTAATTGCACTCAGAGGGGGACAACCGACGTGAGAAAAAGGCACAGGGATGGAGCTTCCTATCCTCCGCAGCCCACTGAGAAATCACAGCACCAACTCCCACATCCGAGGCGTCCACCTCCACAATGAATTGCCGGTCCACATCAGGCATCTGGAGGATGGGAGCGGAGGTGAACCTCACCTTGAGGGTACTGAAGGCTTTGTCGGCTGCTGGGGTCCAGGTGAAGGGTTGCTTGGTGCTGGTTAGAGCAGTGAGAGGGGCAGCAACGGTACTGTAGTTCCGGATAAACTTCCTATAGAAGTTAGCAAACCCCAGAAACTGTTGCAGCTTCTTTCTGTTCTCCGGAACTGGCCATGAAGTGACTGCTGATACTTTGGCAGGATCCATTTGGATACTTCCCTCTGCCACTATGTACCCCAGGAAGGCCACTGTCTTGACGTGAAACTCACATTTCTCTGCCTTGGCGTAGAGGGAATTCTCCAGAAGACGATGAAGGACTTGCTGGACATGGCGGGTGTGTTCAGACAGGTTTCTGGAGTAAATTAAGATGTCATCCAGGTAAACGAAGACAAACTTGTTTAACATGTCCCGCAGTACATCATTCACTAGAGCCTGGAACACAGCAGGAGCATTGGTGAGGCCAAAAGGCATAACCAGATACTCGTAGTGGCCTGTTGGTGTATTGAATGCGGTTTTCCATTCATCTCCCTCCCGGATCCGCACTAGGTGGTAAGCGTTTCTGAGATCCAACTTGGTAAAAACAGTGGCTCCCTGGAGCAACTCAAAAGCAGAGGTGAGCAGAGGCAGAGGGTAACGGTTTTTCACTGTGATGTCGTTGAGTCCCCTGTAGTCGATGCAGGGGCGAAGAGATCCGTCCTTCTTCCCCACAAAGAAGAAGCCAGCACCAGCAGGAGATGAAGATGAACGGATTAATCCTGCGGACAGAGAGCCATTGATGTAGTCCTCCATGGACTTTCTTTCAGGAGCAGACAACGAATAAAGACGACCCCTTGGAGGAGCTGTTCCAGGGAGGAGGTCGATGGCACAGTCGTACGGTCGGTGAGGGGGCAGAGATGTGGCTCTTGCTTTGTTAAACACCTCTCTGAGACCATGGTAGCATTCTGGGACATTGGAGAGGTCAGGAGCGGAGTTAGTAGGTACTGGCCGAGGGGGTAGTGCGGCAGCAAGCAGGCAGGTTCGGTGGCAGTCCTCTCCCCACTCCCTGATCACCCCGGTCACCCAGTCGAGCTGAGGGTTGTGCCGGCGGAGCCATGGGTAACCCAGGATGAGGGGTTGGCCTGGAGAGGGGAGCAGGTGAAACTGGATAGTTTCTTGATGGTTTCCGGACAGACCCATCGAGACCGGGGCCGTGACATGAGTGACCGATCCGAGTAAGTGTCCGTCCAGTGCCCGGGCAGGAATAGGAGGTGTCAAACGGAGGTTCTCCAGTCCCAGTTGGCGTGCCAGCTTGATGTCCATTATGTTGGCTTCGGCGCCAGAATCCACCAGAGCAGCCAGGGTGTGAGTTGAGTCAGAGAGGCGGAGGTGAACTTGCAGCAGGGGTTTGCGGTCGGAGGACTGGATGGTCATTGAACTCAACCGGACTCCCCCTACGCCCGGTGAGCTTCGGCCCTTTAAAGGGCAGGTTACCACACGATGTCCATCACCTCCACAATAGAGGCAGAGGTTTGAGGTGAAGCGGCGCTGGCGCTCTGCAGGAGTGAGGGAGGCTCGCCCAATCTCCATAGGCTCAGACTGATCAAGCTGACCTGGGTGAGTGGCAGTAGATGACAGGAGCCCAGTCGGATCTCTCCGAATGCCGGTAGTAGGTGGACCTTGGCGCCCCCTCTCACGACGACGGGTCTGTATCCTTCTGTCGATCCGGACAGTCAGTGCGATGGCTTCATCAAGAGTGGAAGGCAGTTCATGGGAGACCAACTCGTCCTTGATATAGTCAGCCAAACTATGGAAGAACGCGTCCACCAACGATGGTGTGTTCCAAGAACTTCGTCTAGCCAGGGTTCGGAAGTCGATGGAATGGTCTGCGACTGTACGTCTGCCTTGTCGAATACTGAACAGTTCACGAGACGCCTCTGCGGTGGGTGAATCCAGGTCAAACACCTTCAGCATCTCCTCAGCAAACAGGTCGAAGGTTGCACATGCGGGGGTTTGACGTTCGAACTCTGCTGTTCCCCAGAGTCGAGCTCGGCCCGTCAGGTGAGTGATGGCATACCCAACTTTAGCCCCCTCCGTGGCGAAGGTCCTTGGCTGCAAGGAGAACTGAAGTCGGCAGCTAGTCAGGAATGGCCGGACCTGGGTTGAATCGCCGTTGAACCGCTCGGGGTTTCCAATCTTGGGTTCCGGAGCAGCGGCAGCAATGACCGGGGCAGGTAACTCGGGGGCTGGGCTGGTGGGCAGACTGGCTGGGGTAAGGTTGGTGAGGAGTTGAATGATCATGGCGAGTTGTTGTTGCTGCTGCTGGAACTGCTGCTCATGCTCATCGGTTTCCATGTCGGGGAAAGTGTGCGCTGAGTCCATAATGGTCAGATCGTACTGTCACGATTCAGACAGACGACCAGAGGACCACAATTGCGTCACACCAGAAAGTTTATTAAACTTAAGGGAAAAGGGAAGTAGGGAGTGAATGAAGGCTCCAGGGGTAACAGGGATCCCGTCCAATGCGCTGGGTCTGTGCCCCCCCCAGTGGCAGCGGTGCGTCCTATGAAGCCGGTGGTGGGTGGTCCAGAAGTCCTGGGGGGGGGGGGAGACACAGACACAACAGGGCGGAATGAAACCAGGCAGCAGTACAGTTCAAGGGAAATCCAAAATACGTAGTAGCAAGGCAGAAGGCTGGTCAGAGTTACCGGGATTGAAGAGTAGTCAGGAGTCGTAATGGCAGAAGCAGGTCTGGATCTCCTGAGGCAGAAGAGTATCCAAAAAACAGGCAGGTCCGGGGTCACAAAACCAGGGTGAGCCAGAAGCGCGAGCAAACAGGTTCCGGGTGTGAGCTTTGCAGACGATCTGACACCGGAGAGCTGAAAGACAGGGCCTTAAATACTGGGAGAGGTAGTGGGTAATGCAGCGCAGCTGGCAGAGTAATTAGAGCAGAGCAGAGCAGGGACAGGTGGAGCTAGTTAGGCTGAGTAGAGAGAGTGGTGAGCAGAGTGGAAGAAAATTAAGGTGGTAACCCGGTGGAGTGAGAGGCCCATGACAGATTGACCGTCATCTTGAACTTCTTCCATTTTCTAATAATTGCGGCAACAGTTCTCACCAAGCTGCTTGCCTATTGTCCTGTAGCCCATCCCAGCCTTGTGCAGATCTACAAATGTATCCCTGATGTCCTTACACAGCTCTCTGGTCTTGGCCATTGTGGAGAGGTTGGAGTCTGTTTGATTGAGTGTGTGGACAGGTGTCTTTTATACAGGTAACGAGTTCAAACAGGTGCAGTTAATACAGGTAATGCGTGGAGAACAGGAGGGCTTCTTAAAGAAAAACTAACAGGTCTGTGAGAGCCGGAATTCTTACTGGTTGGTAGGTGATCAAATACTTATGTCATGCAATAAAATGCAAATTAATTACTTAAAAATCATACAATGTGATTTTCTGGATTTTTGTTTTAGATTCTGTCTCTCACAGTTGAAGTGTACCTATGATAAAAATTACAGACCTCTACATGCTTTGTAAGTAGGAAAACCTGCAAAATCGGCAGTGTATCAAATACTTGTTCTCCCCACTGTATGTAAATAAGGTATTTCCGTTTTTTATTTTTACTAAATTTGCAAACAATTTCAAAACCTCTTTTTGCTTTGTCATTATGGGTATTGTGTGAATAAGGCTGTAACGTAACAAAATGTGGAAAAAGTGAAGGGGTCTGAATACTTTCCAAAGGCACTGTATCTTTCTAGCCATCCATCCATCCCCCTCCCTCCCTCCCTCCCTCCCTCCCTCCATGTCTCCCTCTCTCTCTCTCTCCTTCCTTCCTGAAACCAAACATTCTAAAATCTGATAAAGATAGATTCCTCTGCACTCTCTATTTCATCATTTGAATGAGATCAGACACTGGGGTTATCACTGGTGTGAGGACGACATCAGACGCTGGGGTTATCACTGGTGTGAGGACGACATCAGACACTGGGGTTATCATTGGTGTGAGGACGACATCAGACACTGGGGTTATCACTGGTGTGAGGCTGGAGCTGTGAGGCTGAGGCTGGGCGGTCGGATGAAAGGAAAGCGGATGTCAGATGTGTCATCTGTGTTGTGAAATTAAGTCTGATAGAGAGAGCGAGAGAGAGAGAGAGAGAGAACGACAGAAGAGAGAAAGAAAGAGAGCGAGATCATGAAGTGTAAAGTGCTGATTTACTGCCTCAGTGAACTCCCCAGAGAGTGTTAACTGACAAAAAGATCCCAAGCTTGAAGTCATAGAATATTTATTCCTAAACTGTGTCCCATATATAGTGCACTACTATTGACCAGAGCCTTATCAAACGTAGTGCACTATGTAGGGAAAAGGGTGCCATTTGGGACACAGCTCTAAAGCAGGAAGACCGATGTGAATTAGAGAAGATCAACAGAAATAGAAACCAACTAGCAGCAAGTGTTTCACAGTTTCTAACAGAGAGAACCCAGAACATTGGACCCAGGGTCCAGTGCTATTTACTCAGGCTACTGGGACAGGCTGCCCCCCTGGAGGATGGAGTTCAGTGTGTCTCTGTACTGGGGGGATAGATCCATGACTACTGGGCAGCCGGTGTGTTCCCTGTCCAATGGCTGTGTGTGTGTGTGTTTAGAATTTGTATGTAATCCCTGTGGGAATTGAACCCACAACCTTGGCGTTGCTAGTGCCACACTCCTACCAACTGGGCCATACAAGCCCACTGTGCAGGTGACTGCGTGCGCGGTAGCAGTGTGTGTGTATGCATGCAGTTGACAGGTACAGCATGGTAGCGGTGTAGTTACATACACTACAGGCCTAGAAGCCATCTTTACTGTGTCATCTCCAGCAGGGTAACTAATGACTAAGAACTACAGGAGGCCACTGTGTCCTCAGAGAGAGGAACCACACAGGCTTAGTGTTATAGGAATAATGCACAGCAAAATCAATTGTGTACATTTAACTCTGAAAGTGTAAAATGTACACTATTTTCAGTGAACATATGAGTCCCACTGTACTGGTGTTAAAATAACACTTTTGAAATGTTCCCCATTTTACTCTTACAGTGTTCAAATGAACTTGATTGTGGTGTTTGCATAGCTCTACTGTAGAGTAATACGCAACACCTACAGTGTAAAACAACACTTGATTTAGAATAAACTGGACTCACTTCGCTTTGTGCTGACGCTGTTACACTTTCTCAGTGTAAGAAATCAACCCCTGTAGTTTTACAGTAAATCATTTTTGGGTGTTGTTTTAACACTGTATGGTGTAAAGCATACATTTGCATATTTCCCAGGGTGCCTTTTCTTTTTGAGTAAATCGTATAGTTAACTAACACCCATGACTGTATTTGTTAGTGACAGAGACATGGTTGTTGATGTCTTTCCTTTTAAAAGCCTGTGGCTTTCACCAACTGAGTTCCTGGGTGAATGTTATCATTCAAATTAAACTATGACAATACATTACATATATTGTAAGGCCTTACTTATTGGCCTGGTTTTACCTTAACAAAGTGGTGTTAGGAAACTCCTGGTTTACAGGCCACATCAGGCCTGCAAGTCACATTATGCTGGCTCGCAAAGTGATGTGTAATTCCTTTTGGAATCCAGCCAGAGTTAGGATATCCAACAGTTTTAATTTTTATTCACCCACAATCTGTATTCAGAATGATTTTCAGGGTTAAGAGACTACAAAAAACCATGTAAACAGGAGCAACCATTTCAGTAACGGGTGCAATAAATGTAATTCATGGATTGAATTAGTTTAGAAAAATGTACAGTTGAAGTCGGAAGTTTACATACACTTAGGTTGGAGTCATTACAACTCATTTTTCAACCACTTCACAAATTTCTTGTTAACAAACTATCGTTTTGGCAAGTCGGTTAGGACATCTACTTTGTGCATGACACAAGTAATTTTTCCAACAATTGTTTACAAACAGATTATTTCACTTATAATTCACTGTATCACAATTCCAGTGGGTCAGAAGTTTACATACACTAAGTTGACTGTGCCTTTAAACAGCTTGGAAAATTCCAGAAAATGGCTTTAGAAGCTTCTGATAGGCTAATTGACATAATTTGAGTCAATTGGAGGTGTACCTGTGGATGTATTTCAAGGCCCACCTTCAAACTCAGTGCCTCTTTGCTTGACATCATGGGAAAATCAAAAGAAATCAGCCAAGACCTCAGAAAAAACAATTGTAGACCTCCACAAGTCTGGTTCATCCTTGGGAGCAATTTCCAAACGCCTGAAGGTACCACGTTCATAGTACGCAAGTATAAACACCATGGGACCACGCAGCCGTCATACCACTCAGGAAGGAGACGCATTCTGTCTCCTAGAGATTAATGTACTTTGGTGTGAAAAGTGCAAATCAATCCCAGAACAACAGCAAAGGACCTTGTGAAGATGCTGGAGGAAACAGGTACAAAAGTTTCTATAGCCACAGTAAAACGAGTCCTATATCGACATAACCTGAAAGGCCGCTCAGCAAGGAAGAAGCCACTGGTCCAAAACTGCCATAAAAAAGCCAGACTACGGTTTGCAACTGCACATGGGGACAAAGATCGTACTTTTTTGAGAAATGTCCTCTGGTCTGATTAAACATACAGTGGGGAAAAAATGTATTTAGTCAGCCACCAATTGTGCAAGTTCTCCCACTTAAAAAGATGAGAGAGGCCTGTAATTTTCATCATAGGTACACGTCAACTATGACAGACAAATTGAGATGTAGGATTTTTAATGAATTTATTTGCAAATTATGGTGGAAAATAAGTATTTGGTCACCTACAAACAAGCAAGATTTCTGGCTCTCACAGACCTGTAACTTCTTCTTTAAGAGGCTCCTCTGTCCTCCACTCGTTACCTGTATTAATGGCACCTGTTTGAACTTGTTATCAGTATAAAAGACACCTGTCCACAACCTCAAACAGTCACACTCCAAACTCCACTATGGCCAAGACCAAAGAGCTGTCAAAGGACACCAGAAACAAAATTGTAGACCTGCACCAGGCTGGGAAGACTGAATCTGCAATAGGTAAGCAGCTTGGTTTGAAGAAATCAACTGTGGGAGCAATTATTAGGAAATGGAAGACATACAAGACCACTGATAATCTCCCTCGATCTGGGGCTCCACGCAAGATCTCACCCCGTGGGGTCAAAATGATCACAAGAACGGTGAGCAAAAATCCCAGAACCACACTTAGTGAATGACCTGCAGAGAGCTGGGACCAAAGTAACAAAGCCTACCATCAGTAACACACTACGCCGCCAGGGACTCAAATCCTGCAGTGCCAGACGTGTCCCCCTGCTTAAGCCAGTACATGTCCAGGCCCGTCTGAAGTTTGCTAGAGTGCATTTGGATGATCCAGAAGAGGATTGGGAGAATGTCATATGGTCAGATGAAACCAAAATATAACTTTTTGGTAAAAAGTCAACTCGTCGTGTTTGGAGGACAAAGAATGCTGAGTTGCATCCAAAGAACACCATACCTACTGTGAAGCATGGGGGTGGAAACATCATGTTTTGGGGCTGTTTTTCTGCAAAGGGACCAGGACGACTGATCCGTGTAAAGGAAAGAATGAATGGGGCCATGTATCGTGAGATTTTGAGTGAAAACCTCCTTCCATCATCAAGGGTATTGAAGATGAAACGTGGCTGGGTCTTTCAGCATGACAATGATCCCAAACACACCGCCCGGGCAACGAAGAAGTGGCTTCGTAAGAAGCATTTCAAGGTCCTGGAGTGGCCTAGCCAGTCTCCAGATCTCAACCCCATAGAAAATCTTTGGAGGGAGTTGAAAGTCTGTGTTGCCCAGCGACAGCCCCAAAACATCACTGCTCTAGAGGAGATCTGCATGGAGGAATGGGCCAAAATACCAGTAACAGTGTGTGAAAACCTTGTGAAGACTTACAGAAAATGTTTGACCTGTGTCATTGCCAACAAAGGGTATATAACAAAGTATTGAGAAACTTTTGTTATTGACCAAATACTTATTTTCCACCATAATTTGCAAATAAATTCATAAAAAATCCTACAATGTGATTTTCTGGATGTTTTTTTCTCAATTTGTCTGTCATAGCTGACGTGTACCTATGATGAAAATTACAGGCCTCTCTCATCTTTTTAAGTGGGAGAACTTGCACAATTGGTGGCTGACTAAATACTTTTTTCCCCCACTGTATATACAAAAGTATGTGGAAACCCCTTCAAATGAGTGGATTTGGCTATTTCAGCCACACCTGTTTCTGAGAGGTGTATAAAATCGACCACACAGCCATGCAATCTCCATAGACAAACATTGGCAGTAGAATGGCCTTACTGAAGAGCTCAGTGACTTTCAACGTGGCACCGTCATAGGATGCCACCTTTCCAACAAGTCAGTTCGTCAAATTTCTGCCCTGCTAGAGCTGCCCCGGTCAACTGTAAGTGCTGTTATTGTGAAGTGGAAACGTCTAGGAGCAACAACGGCTCAGCCGCCAAGTGGTAGGCCACACAAGCTCTATGGCTGTTGCTCTCTTTGGAGAATGGGCCGTTAGATGGGTGGAGGGGTTTCCCATAGCATTCGTTGCTAAACTATTGCGTTATTCCTTCAGACGATATAACACTCGTAGAAGAGCAAAGTTCAATTCTTGTTCTCTCGTGGCTGTGCAACTGGCTTGTAGAAATAACCTATTACAAGTCTTTTTGAAACCCACCTGAGAACAGAGGCCATTTATCTAACACAAGAACAAACAAGCAGCAGGCCTACGCTTCATGTAGGTTAGCATTCTGCTTCATTAACTCTGACACAGTCAGGCCACCTCTATAATGAACTTCATGGCATCAAGTACACTATTTATGACTTATGATCTCTAGTTCAGGTTATTATTTTCTGGTGTGTGTGTGTTGGCTGGATTGTTTGCTTAGAGAGTATGTGTTCTTGAATTAGTCACCAGGGAAATTATTCTGTTGGTGTATGGTCTATTACACACTCACACACGCACCGCACACACACACACACCGCACACACACACACACACACGCACACCGCACACACACACGCGCACACACACACGCACACACACACACACTATAATATATAACACTGCTTTAAAGTAGAGCACCGCTTCTTTCCCTTCCAGTGAAATGTGCAACTCTGCAACGGTATACAGCACACTGTGGTTTCATCCCAAATGGCACCCTATTCCATATACAGTGCACTTTTGACCAGGGCCCATATCACTATATAGGGAAGGTGTCATTTGGGTTGCAGGCAGTATATAACCGTCAAAAGGGAAGGATTTTAAACCACTAATGTATGCTTCACCAATTTAGTCACTCTCATGAATAACTCAAAAGTTAGCTATGAAACTGCAATTGATTATTATGAATCTTATGTTTATTCACATATCATGTGAAGCAGTTGATTAAAGCAACATCCAAGTGATGCTAGATACTGCTCTTTTTAAAACTTTCCTGTTTACGAACAAACATGATCATTCATTTATCAACACAGCCCATTTTAGTTTTGCTTCATGCTCTTCTTCTATGTATAAGAATCATTTCTAAGAATGTCTTGTTGTCTGTAATTATATAGTATATTTTATACATGCTGTTGTTTTGTTTCTACGTCAGGCCCACAAGTGTTGTTTTTTTTGGCCCCCCAAAGTTAGGACTTTAGTTTTTGGTCAAAATAGTCCCTAAAATCACCAGCAACATTTACATTTTAGTCATTTAGCTCTTATCCAGAGCGACTTACAATTAGTTATTTTTTATACCCCCGTGGGAATCGAACCCACAACCCTGGCGTTGCAAACGCCATGCTCTACCAACTGAGCTACATCCCTGCCGGCCATTCCCTCCCCTACCCTGGGCCAATTGTGTGCCACCCCATGGGTCTCCCGGTCAGAGCCTGGATTTGAACCAGGATCTCTAGTGGCACAGCTAGCACTGTGATTCAGTGCCTTAGACCACTGTGCCACTCGGGAGGCCAATTCAGCTAAGAATTAGTTTGATTTAGGAAAAAGTATTACCACAAATAAAAAAAGAGACATACGTGATCGTGTCTCAATGCAATCAAGGTATGAAATTTGTTGTTATTTTCAAATACAATCTCTTTCTGGCCTTAGTTGAGGTCAATTTGCAGTGTACAAATTATTCTAATTATTTTCCGGCACCCCACAACCATTCTCTCAGAAAAAAATTGGCTTGCGGCTGAATCTAGATGTCTACCCTTGTTCTAAGTCATCCGTGTAAGACTGTTCCTAATTGTTCTACGAATATCAAACCAGTGTTCTCATCTTGTTCATAAGTTGTACCTATTGTTGTGTTCTAAGTTTATTGAATCCGTGTTAGTGTTCTTGTTTTATTTTAAGAACCTCCATTCTTTCTTGACCATACACACAGCAAATGGGCCAGTGTTAACTTTTCAGTGTAACATTTATAGTGTTGATTCAGGAGTTAAATTCACTCTATAAGAGTGAAATTAACACTCAGTGTAACCCCAGTGATGGTGTTAATAACCACAGTTATTGTTTTACACTGTGGAGAGTAAAACAGTCCCATCAAAACTACACCTATCATTATCATATTTCCCAGCATGCTCTACTGCAGGTTGTTTTTTTAGGATTGTTTTTAATATCTGTGTTTTTGTATGTACATTTATTGATTGATTCATATTTTGGTACACAAAGACAAATAACATACAGTTGAAGTCGGAAGTTTACATACCTTAGACAAAAACATTTAAACTCAGTTTTTCACAATTCCTGATATTTAAACCTAGTAAAAATTCCCTGTCTTAGGTCAGTTAGGATCACCACTTTCTTTTATGAATGTGAAATGTCAGAATAATAGTAGAGAGAATGATTTATTTCAGCTTTTATTTCTTTCATCACATTTCCAGTGGGTCAGAAGTTTACATACACTCAATTAGTATTTGGTAGCATTGCCTTTACATTGTTTAACTTGGGTCAAACGTCTCGGGTAGCCTTTCACAAGCTTCCCACAATAAATTGGGTGAATTTCGGCCCATTCCTCCTGACAGAGCTGGTGTAACTGAGTCAGGTTTGTAGGCCTCCTTGCTCGCACAAACTTTTTCAGTTCTGCCCACAAATTTTCTATAGGATTGAGGTCAGGGCTTTGTGATGGCCACTTCAATACCTTGACTTTGTTGTCCTTAAGCCATTTTGCCACAACTTTGGAAGTATGCTTGGGGTCATTGTCCATTTGGAAGACCCATTTGTGACCAAGCTTTAACTTCCTGACTGATGTCTTGAGATGTTGCTTCAATATATCCACATAATTTTCCTTCCTCATGATGCCATCTATTTTGTGAAGTGCACCAGTCCCTCCTGTAGCAAAGCACCCCCACAGCATGATGCTGCCACCCACGTGCATCACGGTTGGGATGGTGTTCTTTGGCTTGCAAGCCACCCCCTTTCTCCTCCAAACATAACAATGGTAATTATGGCCAAACAGTTCTATTTACAGTGGGGGGGAAAAGTATTTAGTCAGCCACCAATTGTGCAAGTTCTCCCACTTAAAAAGATGAGAGAGGCCTGTAAATTTCATCATAGATACACGTCAACTATGACAGACAAAATGAGAAAAAAATATCCAGAAAATCACATTGTAGAATTTTTTATGAATTTATTTGCAAATTATGGTGGAAAATAAGTATTTGGTCAATAACAAAAGTTTCTCAATACTTTGTTAAATACCCTTTGTTGGCAATGACACAGGTCAAACGTTTTCTGTAAGTCTTCACAAGGTTTTCACACACTGTTGCTGGTATTTTGGCCCATTCCTCCATGCAGATCTCCTCTAGAGCAGTGATGTTTTGGGGCTGTCACTGGGCAACACAGACTTTCAACTCCCTCCAAAGATTTTCTATGGGGTTGAGATCTGGAGACTGGCTAGGCCACTCCAGGACCTTGAAATGCTTCTTACGAAGCCACTCCTTCGTTGCCCGGGAGGTGTGTTTGGGATCATTGTCATGCTGAAAGACCCAGCCACGTTTCATCTTCAATGCCCTTGCTGATGGAAGGAGGTTTTCACTCAAAATCGCACGATACATGGCCCCATTCATTCTTTCCTTTACACGGATCAGTCGTCCTGGTCCCTTTGCAGAAAAACAGCCCCAAAGCATGATGTTTCCACCCCCATGCTTCACAGTAGGTATGGTGTTCTTTGGATGCAACTCAGCATTCTTTGTCCTCCAAACACGACGAGTTGAGTTTTTACCAAAAAGTTATATTTTGGTTTCATCTGACCATATGACATTCTCCCAATCCTCTTCTGGATCATCCAAATGCACTCTAGCAAACTTCAGACGGGCCTGGACATGTACTGGCTTAAGCAGGGGGACACGTCTGGCATTGCAGGATTTGAGTCCCTGGCGGCGTAGTGTGTTACTGATGGTAGGCTTTGTTACTTTGGTCCCAGCTCTCTGCAGGTCATTCACTAGGTCCCCCCGTGTGGTTCTGGGATTTTTGCTCACCGTTCTTGTGATCATTTTGACCCCACGGGGTGAGATCTTGTGTGGAGCCCCAGATCGAGGGAGATTATCAGTGGTCTTGTATGTCTTCCATTTCCTAATAATTGCTCCCACAGTTGATTTCTTCAAACCAAGCTGCTTACCTATTGCAGATTCAGTCTTCCCAGCCTGGTGCAGGTCTACAATTTTGTTTCTGGTGTCCTTTGACAGCTCTTTGGTCTTGGCCATAGTGGAGTTTGGAGTGTGACTGTTTGAGGTTGTGGACATGTGTATTTTATACTGATAACAAGTTCAAACAGGTGCCATTAATACAGGTAACGAGTGGAGGACAGAGGAGCCTCTTAAAGAAGAAGTTACAGGTCTGTGAGAGCCAGAAATCTTGCTTGTTTGTAGGTGACCAAATACTTATTTTCCACCATAATTTGCAAATAAATTCATTAAAAATCCTACAATGTGATTTTCTGGATTTTTTTCCCTCAATTTGTCTGTCATAGTTGACGTGTACCTATGATGAAAATTACAGGCCTCTCTCATCTTTTTAAGTGGGAGAACTTGCACAATTGGTGGCTGACTAAATACTTTTTTTCCCCACTGTATAGTGTACATGATTGCAGCACTATTGTCCTATAAAATACCAATAATGGAAAAACAAGGTACAGTATAGTGCTATCATTCAGTGCATGGCTCAGTGAGGTCTCAGTGGGTTCAAGCAAGGACATCCTTCTTATCTTAACCTCTGATTAATAACAAGCATCTCTGAGATTTCCGCCCATCTAATAGCTACAGCCATAGAGATACATGAATGCAGCCCTAATTGAATATGAACACTGAAGGAACTCACCGCTGATCAATATGAATGTATAGTTTTTACATTCTCATTGAGTTCAGGTGATGATATCCTACTGCCCTTTACCTCTAATGATAAAGATATGTGAACTCTTTGAGCCTCAGAGACTGATGCTTTCTATAGAGACTATTAATAAGGTCCCGCTTTAAACAAAGTGAAACTTATGAAGGCTTCATAAACGGTTGTATTGGGTGTTTTTGTATTGGGTGTTATTGTATTGTGTGTTATTGTATTGTGTGTTATTGTATTGCATGTTTTTGTATTGTGTGTTATTGTATTGTGTGTTATTGTATTGTGTGTTATTGTATTGTGTGTTATTCTATTGCATGTTTTTGTATTGTGTGTTATTGTATTGTGTGTTATTGTATTGTGTGTTATTCTATTGCATGTTTTTGTATTGTGTGTTATTGTATTGTGTGTTTTTGTTCAATAAAAAATTAAGTAAAATAAAAACACAGATATGACATATAGATTATCTGTGACACATTTATGTAGTGCTTGTGAAGCCTTTATAAGCACTTCATAAATCTATAACTGTATGTCATGCTCTGTAAAGGGTTTACAAATGTGTAATCTCAATAACACCCAATACAATAACACACATAACAATAACATTTACATTTTAGCCATTTAGCAGACGCTCTTATCCAGAGCGACTTACAGTTAGTGCATACATTTTATTTTTTCATACCCCCCCCCCCCCCGTGGGAATCGAACCCACAACTCTCTACCAACTGAGCTACATCCCTGCCGGCCATTCCCTACCCTACCCTGGAACAATTGTGCGCCGCCCCATGGGTCTCCCGGTCACGGCCGGCTACGACAGAGCCTGGATTCGAACCAGGATCTCTAGTGGCACAGCCTTAGACCACTGCGCCACTCGGGAGACCTACAATAACACCCAATACAATAACACCCAATACAATAACACACATAACAATAACACACAATACAATAACACACAATACAATAAGGGAAGTAATAGTGTCATAACTGTGTGACATAACCAGTTTATGAAGCCTTCAGAAGTTGCACTTTGTTTAAAGCAGGACCGATAACAATACTAATAATATATGCCATTTAGAAGACAATTTTATCAATTTTATGTATGGGTGTCCCCAGCGAGAATTGAACCCGCAATCTTTGGTATTGCAAGTGCCATGCTCTGCCAACTGAGCCACAAATGCAGGTCTAATTGAATGTAAACATGGAAAGAACTCAACACTGATGATCAGTCTTGGTAATACAGTACATGATCACAGTGATTGTACTGTATGTACTGAACAGTGAATGTATAGTATGGTGTTTACTGGGCTTGCTGCTTTCCCAAAGGCTCACCAAATAACTTGTCTACTTAAAAATCTAACAGCAAATGTTCTTCTTTTTATGAAGGTTCCTTTTTTGAGAATGGATGGTAACAATGTTTATGGCAATAGGGTGCCATTTGTGACACATTCACAGAGGTGTCAGTGTGTGAGATCAGGGCCACTTTACAATGTCCCGTAAAAGTGATTACCTAATGTATTCTCTCCTCACTCTTCAACCTGAGAGAGATCAATAGTCTTTAATGGATCGGACAGACAACTAACAAAAGGAGGTTTAATTCATTATGCTGATACTGTGTCATCACCATTGGTCATGAGCGTGTGTGTGTGTGTGTGTGTGTGTGTGTGTGTGTGTGTGTGTGTGTGTGTGTGTGTGTGTGTGTGTGTGGAGTACGTTTCCCTTCGTGCGGATGTGTCAAGGTTTCCGATGACGTTAGCGGAGCTGAAGTTCAATTTGCGGAGATTGACACCCTTTTAGCAGGCAGATGATAATAATGATTGAATCTGGGTCCCAAATGGCAGCCTATTAGATATGTACTGCATTACTTTTGATCAGGGTCAATAGGGCTCTGGTCAAAAGTAGTGCACAATGTAGCGTGCCATTTGGGACGCCTTCTGACTCTAGATCAGCGGGATCAGTCAGCCCACTTCAATTTACTCAGAAGAATTGAGACCAAGGGCCTGCCGATTGCTGCTCAGCTTAACTGAAGATTAAGATGTCATTATATTTTTCCACCAGACACTCGATATGATATGATACTCTGTAAAAATATCAAATGGATTCCTGATGGCGGGATGAGTCTTAAGTCCTTTTTTATTAATGTCTCAAAAGTGTAATGCATAATTAATCCAGAGAAGAGCTGGAAAGTGACGGATTTACTATGGTTAAACTGGGTTAAGGATCAGGTGGATTCCAGATGAGTGATTGCAATATATGCAGTAGAATTACATTAGTGATTCTTGAGGTTTTTAGACATGAGTTTGTCTGCGATTGTGCCAACACAGACATGTTATCTTGTCTTTAGTCTAAACTGCCGTCTCATTATTCAGAGTCCACTCACGTCTAGGTGACGCCTTTTTCATGGTCCTTTGTGCCGGAAACTAAATCCAGTCTTGAATAACAAGTCAGTTTGCCTACCAACAACATGCTCAGTTACTATTGAAAAATCTCGCCTGGTCCCAGATCTGTTTGTTCTGTAAAGCCAACTCCTATGGTCGTTGTCACACCATGGCGACAATACAGCACGAACAGATGTGGGACCAGGTCTAAACAGGGGAGAGGACTAAAAATGGCCGTGCTTTTATTTTCCACACATCATCATCTGTCTGTTTGTGTCAGACGGAGACTCTCGTCTGGTAAAGGTCAACGGTTCCTGTAAAATATTTAAATCACATCACCCACTAGGCAAAAACTGGTTGAATCAACGTTGTTTCCACGTCATTTCAACAACAAAAAATTTGGCAACATTGAATCAACATGGAAAACTGATTGTATTTGCAAAAAGCAATCAACGTAAGGACATTTAGTATTTTCTTTACCCAACTTTTAACTTAAATCCAGTTAAGTTTTTTTGTTTATTTCACGGTGAATTCACGTTAGTTGACAACTCAACCAAATGTAAATCAAAACTAGACGTTGAACTGACGCCTGTGCCCGGTGGGTAGTAACCTCTGAAGAGATATCCACCTTCACAACTGGAACTCCAGCCTGAGAAATAACAATAGCAACCAAGTTTGCGTCCTAAATGGCACCATATTCCCTATACATGTATAGTGCACTACTTTTAACCAGGTCCCATTGGGCAGCCCTTGTAATGCACTATTTATTCATGTGATAGTAAAGTAATGCACTATTTATTAATGCAATAGTAAAGTAATGCACTATTTAGGGAATAGGGAAGAGGGTGCCACTGGATAAAACTAGAGACAGTTTCACAAAAGCCAGAAAATAAAGGAGATGAGGTTGAGATCCAGACAGAAGCTGTACAAGCCATACAAGCCCCAGTAGCCTGATGGTCCGAGATATATTTTGGGGCTTGCCAACTCCTATGGTCAATGTAATGCGGAACGAACATAGGAGTTGGCTAAATACACTGAGGATACAAAACATTAAGAACACCTGCTCTTTCCATGACATACAGTGAGGGAAAAAATATTTGATCCCCTGCTGATTTTGTACGTTTGCTCACTGACAAAGAAATGATCAGTCTATAATTTTAATGGTAGGTTTATTTGAACAGTGAGAGACAGAATAACAACAACAAAAATCAGAAAAACGCATTTCAAAAATGTTATAAATTGATTTGCATTTTAATGAGGGAAATAAGTATTTGACCCCCTCTCAATAAGAAAGATTTCTGGCTCCCAGGTGTCTTTTATACAGGTAACGAGCTGAGATTAGGAGCACACTCTTAAAGGGAGTGCTCCTAATCTCAGCTTGTTACCTGTATAAAAGACACCTGTCCACAGAAGCAATCAATCAATCAGATTCCAAACTTTCCACCATGGCCAAGACCAAAGAGCTCTCCAAGGATGTCAGGGACAAGATTGTAGACCTACACAAGGCTGGAATGGGCTACAAGACCATCGCCAAGCAGCTTGGTGAAAAGGTGACAACAGTTGGTGAGGTTATTCGCAAATGGAAGAAACACAAAAGAACTGTCAATCTCCCTCGGCCTGGGGCTCCATGCAAGATCTCACCTTGTGGAGTTGCAATGATCATGAGAACGGTGAGGAATGAGCCCAGAACTACACGGGAGGATCTTGTCAATGATCTCAAGGCAGCTGGGACCATAGTCACCAAGAAAACACTACGCCGTGAAGGAATGAAATCCTGCAGCGCCCGCAAGGCCCCCCTGCTCAAGAAAGCACATATACAGGCCCGTCTGAAGTTTGCCAATGAACATCTGAATGATTCAGAGGAGAACTGGGTGAAAGTGTTGTGGTCAGATGAGACCAAAATCGAGCTCTTTGGCATCAACTCAACTCGCCGTGTTTGGAGGAGGAGGAATGCTGCCTATGACCCCAAGAACACCATACCCACCGTCAAACATGGAGGTGGAAACATTATGCTTTGGGGGTGTTTTTCTGCTAAGGGGACAGGACAACTTCACCGCATCAAAGGGACGATGGACGGGGCCATGTACCATCAAATCTTGGGTGAGAACCTCCTTCCCTCAGCCAGGGCATTGAAAATGGGTCGTGGATGGGTATTCCAGCATGACAATGACCCAAATCACACGGCCAAGGCAACAAAGGAGTGGCTCAAGAAGAAGCACATTAAGGTCCTGGAGTGGCCTAGCCAGTCTCCAGACCTTAATCCCATAGAAAATCTGTGGAGGGAGCTGAAGGTTCGAGTTGCCAAACGTCAGCCTCGAAACCTTAATGACTTGGAGAAGATCTGCATAGAGGAGTAGAACAAAATCCCTCCTGAGATGTGTGCAAACCTGGTGGCCAACTACAAGAAACGTTTTGACCTCTGTGATTGCCAACAAGGGTTTTGCCACCAAGTACTAAGTCATGTTTTGCAGAGGGGTCAAATACTTATTTCCCTCATTAAAATGCAAATCAATTTATAACATTATTGACATGCATTTTTCTGGATTTTTTTGTTGTTATTCTGTCTCTCATTGTTCAAATAAACCTACCATTAAAATTATAGACTGATCATGTCTTTGTCTGTGGGCAAACGTACAAAATCAGCAGGGGATCAAATGTGTTAGTTAAGTGTTAGTTAAGTGACATCAAAAAAAAAATCCCTCACTGTAGACTGACCAGGTGAATCCAGGTGAAATCTATGATCCCTTATTGATGTCACTTGTTAAATCCACTTCAATCAGTGTAGATGTAGGGGAGGAGACAGGTTAAATAAGGATTTTTAAGCCTTGAGAAAATTAAGATTGTGCCATTCAGAGGGTGAAAGGGGGGGGGGGGGGGGGTGTTGGGAATACTCAGTGTATAGACTAGATAGCCAGATAGACTAGATAGCTCATCATCTGTGTTAATCAAAGAATGCTCAGGGAGACTCGTTATTTAACCAGTGAAATTAGTTTAGGATTTCTAAAAGGTCATTGTCACACCGAATATCAACAGATCTGGGACCAGGCTATAGTATCTTGTGTTTAGCATCCAAATATGTCACTCCAAATATGAACAGATCTGGGACCAGGCTACAGTGTATTCTGTTGAGAATCCAATTCAGGAAGCATGAATCCAATCTCTTCTTTGTTTACATCCATAATGAGAAGCTCTGACATTCTCTTCTCACTGAAATTAAAGTTGTCACTTGAAATCTCATCCCTGCTCTAAGTTTTATGTGTTTGATGTTGTGTCTGTGCAACCTTCTTTCTGGCTTCTTTGTTTTTAAAGTAGGTGTTTCTCGCACCCACACTCACACATTAGCTATTTCGAAACATAATCACAATAAGGCGAATCAGCTTAAACGTTGCTAAATACATCTTCATGCCGTTCACTGGGTAGGTCAACTTTTATTGTTTGTTTCTTTGCAACCAACACTGGCAGACTTTTATTTTTAATAGGTGACTAAGACTCACTCATTATTTGTCATATTCACAGGGTCAGCTTGGCAAAACAACACACCCCTTAGTTAGACCAATTTAGCTCTTCACAGAGTGATTTATTTAGGCCAATTAAGTTCTAACACAGAGTGATTTATTTAGGCCAACTAAGTTCTTACACAGAGTGATTTCAGCACTTACAGTGGGTGTTATTCTTTGATGAATTCTTACTACTCTTCTAGAGCTCTATATTAATCTCACTGTGCTCTGTAAATTGTGGTGAAATGGCCCTAATCCATTTGTCATTCTATTATATTACTGTATAGTGGCCATGCCTGTTGATGAATGTAAGAAGTAAAGCACGTATTCAGCTGCTTTTAAAGACAATGGGAGCTTTGAAAAAAGATTTTCTCTTTACTGTTTATTATATTTATTAATATACTTTATAAGATTAATGTGGAATGGGGAAGCCATGCACCATGCAGAAGGCCTATGGATCATAATGTACTTGGCCACAGAAGTGAGGACAGGGAGGGAGGGAGGGAAAGTTAGATAGGGAAAAGAGAGAGAGAGAGAGAGAGAGAGAGAGAGAGAGAGAGACAGAGAGAGAGAGAGAGAGAGAGAGAGAGAAAGAAGTAAAGAGTAATGAATCTATTTTCAGCTGTAAAGCCATGTTTGAATAATATGTCTGCTGTAGCAAAGTGCTATTACTGGATGGTAATTTTGTATAATCTTATAGAAAAGTACAGTCATAAATATCAGTTATGCTCCAATTCACATACCACCCCAACAGATACACAGATCTCTATTGCACTCCACACTGCCCTTTCCCATCTGGACAAAAGGAACACCTACATGAGAATGCTGTTCATCAGCGTTCAACACCATAATGCCCTCCAAGCTCATCACTAAGCTAAGTACCATGGAATGAAACACCTCCCTCTGCAACTGGATCCTGGACTTCTTGACGGGCCGCCCCAAGGTGGTGAGGGAAGGCAACAACACATCCGCCATGCTGACCCTCAACACGGGGGCCCCTCAGGGGTGCGTGCTTAGTCCCCTCCTGTACTCCCTGTTCACCCACGACTGCGTGGCCGCACACGACTCCAACACCATCATTACGTTTGCAGACGACACGATGGTGGTAGGCCTGATCACTGATGATGATGAGACTGCCTACAGGGAAGAGGTCAGAGACCTGGCAGTGTGGTGCCAGCACAACAATATCTTCCTCAACGTCAGCAAGAAAAAAGGAGCTGATCGTGGACTACAGGAAACGGAGGGTCGAGCACGCCCCCATCCACATCAACGGGGCTGTAGTGGAGCAGGTCGAGAGCTTCAAGTTACTCGGTGTCTACATCACAGTCGTGAAGAGGGCACGACAACGCCTCTTCCCCCTCAGGAGGCTGAAAAGATTTGGCATGGGCCCTCAGATCCTCAAAAGTTCTACAGCTGCACCACAGGCGCACAATTGGCCCAGCGTCGTCCAGGGTAGGGGAGGGAATGGCCGGCAGGGATGTAGCTCAGTTGATAGAGCATGGCGTTTGCAACGCCAGGGTTGTGGGTTCGATTCCCACGAGGGTCCAGTATAAAAAAAAAAAATGTATTCACTATCTGTAAGTCGCTCTGGATAAGGGCGTCTGCTAAATGACTAAAATGAAATGTATATGTACATACAGTATCTACGTCAATTTCCTTGTACCCCTACACATCAACTCGGTACTGGTACCCCATGTATATAGCCAAGTTATCGTTACTCATTGTGTATTTATTCCTCCTGTTA
>NW_028160450.1:140000-184086 GCF_964263955.1 Coregonus lavaretus | reverse complement strand
GTGTATAGACAGACAGAGATACAGGCTGGTGTGTGTGTGTGTGTGTGTGTGTGTGTGTGTGTGTGTGTGTGTGTGTGTGTGTGTGTGTGTGTGTATGTGTGTGTGTGTGTGTGTGTGTGTGTGTGTGTGTGTGTGTGTGTGTGTGTGTGTGTGTGTGTGTGTGTGTGTGTGCGCGTGTGTGTGCGCGTGCATTTGAGAGAGAGAGCTCTGGCTCCCGGGACAGATCAATCTGATTCATTTTTTCATTATGATATTCATGAGTATAATTACTATGCAGAGAGATGTACCTTTGGATCCACCATAGCGCTGATCTACTGTTCCCCTTAGGACAAGTCCCCGCTAGCTAGTATGTGTGTGGTTGTGTGTGTGACCACGTCCGCTGTCTTGCCGAAATATGGCTTCAATTTAATCACACATAACATTAATTAGTGCAATATTGTGACAGCCATTTTTGAATACGTCAATGTGTGAAAGTGTGGAGTGCTTTATAAGTAGATTTGTGTGCGTAACAAATTGCATGTGTGTGTGTGCATAAAGTTTATTGTTTTTCTGGATGGAATCAGTAGATCTGAAACTTACTTTCTGCAAAGTAACATACTAAACATACTTTTTTTGGCCCCGAACCCATTTTGATATCAAATGGTTTCAACAAGTTATGTAATCTACGGCCAATGTTAACTTTGTTTATTTGGACTATGACAGTCTACTACAAATCAGTCTGGCAGTATTTTTGACAGTATTTCAATCTGAAGACAGTATGGTTTGAAGTGATTGAAATGCATCAGAAAGGTATTGGGAAGTTCAGAAGACCATCAGGCAATAATGTTGTATGAGCTTCTTTGTTGAAAATAACATAGTCATTGACGGGGGGGGGGAGTAGACCAGCTTTAATACTGCAGATAGATTGTAGCTTCCATCAATGTAATTGTCTGCATCATTTCCAATCCCCCATATATGTTTTTGTAAATATATATACACGTATCTTTTTAAAATATATTTGTCTTTATTATTTTCCCCTTGATGATGTTCTTTATCCCCTGTCTGATTTAGTGCCTGGTCTTATCCAATCTGTTCTAATGGCTTCTGGGCATAGTAGCGGGAAACAGTACATACACTATATCTACAATAGTATGTGGACACCACTTCAAATGAGTGGATTTGGCTATTTCAGCCACAACTGTTTCTGACAGGTGTATAATATCAAGCACACACCCATGCAATCTCCATAGATAAACATTGGCAATAGAATGGCCTTATTGAAGAGCTCATTGACTTTCAACGTTGCACCGTCATAGGATGCCACCTTTCCAACAAGTCAGTTCGTCAAATTTCTGCCCTGCTAGATCTGCCCCATTTGTGAAATGGAAAAGTCTAGGAGCAACATTGTCTCAGCTGCGAAGTGGTAGGCCACACAAGCTCACAGAACGGGACCATCGTAAAAATCGTCTGTCCTCGGTTGCAACACTCACTACCGAGTTCCAAACTACCTCTGGAAGCAACGTCAGCACAAGAACTGTTCATCAATGTTTTTCCATGGCCGAACAGCCGCACACAAGCCTAAGATCACCATGCACACAATGCCAAGAGTCGACTGGAGTGGTGTAAAGCTCGCCGCCAGTGGACTCTGGAGCAGTGGAAACGCGTTCTCTGGAGTGATGAATCACACTTGTGACAAATCTGGGTTTGACAGATGCCAGGAGAACGCTACCTGCCTGAATGCATAGTGCCAACTGTAAAGTTTGGTGGAGGAGTTTTTTTTTTATGGTTCGGGCTAGGCCCCTTAGTTCCAATGAAGGAAAATCTTAACGCTGCAGCATACAATGACATTCTAGACTATTCTGTGCTTCCAACTTTATGGCAACAGTTTGGGGAAGGCCCTTTCCTGTTTCAGCATGACAATGTCCCTGTGCACAAAGCGAGGTCCATACAGAAATGGTTTGTCGAGATTGGTGTGGAACAACTTGACTGGCCTGCACATAGCCCTGACCTCAACTCCATCGAACACCTTTGGGTTGAATTGGAACGCAGACTGCGAGCCAGTTGGAAAGCCTTCCCAGAAGAGTGGAGGCTGTTATAACAGCAAAGGGGGGAACAACTCCATATTATATGCCCATGATTTTGGAATGAGATGTTAGACGAGCAGATGTCCACATACTTTTGGTCATGTAGTGTACGTATGTGTTCCTGAGAGTCTTATCTTTCAATGATGGGGTCATCATATTTTGTAGCTTAAACCATTCAAAAGAGAGTCAAATTTTTTGGAAGAAAACAGAAACCGCTCTGTTTATTACAACCGCATCTAGCAACTACCGGAGGTTACTGACATAACCCCGGCTCTAAAAATCAAATGCATATTTCCCTCTTTCAACCACATTTTCAAATCAGACGACCCCACATGGGGTCGCGGCCCTTAGTTTGGGAAACCCTATTAAAGTATACTGTAACTTATATTCTGCAAGATAATGATCCTGTAACATTTCACATTGGGAGTGTATTATATAGAGGCGTGCCATACAGTATTATTGGAATCACTACATGCCTGTGGTGGATTTCATCATAAGTAGTTTAATATAAATCACATGTAAGGTATGTTAGTGTCTGCGTCCAAAATGGTACCCTATTCCTTATATGGTGTTCTACTTATTATCAGGGCCCATAGGACTCTGGTCTAAAGTAGTGCACTATAAAGGGAATATGGTGCCATTTGGGATACAGATACAGTATGTTATGTTAGTGCTGTACTTATTAGAAAATGAAAAGGAGCATTGAGTAGAACGGGTTTCAAAGGCCACCAGTAGAGAGCAATATTAAAGACAGTCAATGAATAATAGAAACTGACACATTTTATTTTACTACCTGCTGGCTTAGGTTTCTCTATTCCCGTGCTGGAGAGATGGAAAATTACCAATACTGTATTTTACGTACGTGGCGTTTTACAATGTACATTTTATAATGGAAACATGCACTGACCGTCGTCTCTCTCTTTCTTTCCACAGGCCTTCCCATGTATATCCACAGGAATCTACGGTAAGGCTGTTCTTGTTATTTTCTTTTTGTGTGTTACTGTATATCTTGGATGTGTATTTATGTGTCGGATGGATGTGACTACAGTTTCACTCTAACCTATTTCGTATCATTCTTATTATCCATTCAAGACAACCCACCCCTATGGGAATGGCCGTATCCTCTTTATATGAAGTTTCATTCCACATAATTGCTGGTGACTGTGTGTCTCTGCAGTCTTCTGCCGTCTGTTACACCACACCACTCCACTCCTCTATACCCAGATTTCCTCACTTCAAAGGAAAGGGCTAAACAGTACACAGGCTGGGACTGGGACAAGTATTAAACAGACTATTCAATAAATAAATAAACAGCTTAGCGGTTAGCCCTCCCTCTCCATAACTAACTGCATCACCTCCACTGGTGGTGGGGGGGGGGGGGGGGGGGGGGGGGCTTCAGAGGCAGTACAGTATGATGATGATGTAATGTAATCCCCCCAGTACTAATGACTTATTCTCTTTCCAGGCCTATTGTGTTTGTTTACATTTGAGAGTATTACTAAGGTCAAGTCCTCTTTGTACGTTTCGTCATGAAAGGTGCAAAGGACTCTTTATTTCCTTCCTCTAACTCTTCCTCTCACTTGGTCCCCTCACATACACACTGAGACACACACTGAGACACACATTGTAATGGAGTGTCTGTGTGTGACCCATTTACAGACTTGTAATTGCAGCGGCAAAACAAATCCACAGCCCCCACAAAGTGACAGAGAGGAACGAGGGACCGAGTTGTCCAGGGCCTCAGCGGCTGCAGCCTCAGTGGTTGTGGTGGAGAGAGGAAAAACAGATTTGTCAGGACAGCTAAGGCTAATTGACACCCTCCCTCTCCTCCCTCACGCCCCCTTATTCCAGCAGGCTCCGTCACCGCTGACAGATGATTGGGAGAGCATGGGGTAGGGCGTCGCAAGGGGTGCACAGGGGCTACCTCTACGTCTACCTCAGACGGCCGTGCGGGAAGGAAGAAAAATGACTCCCAGCTCCGTGCTGACAGTCCAATCCCTCAGTCCGGCCCATTAGCCCCAGCAGAGATTCTGCAGCGGTCGGGCACTGGTTAGCGTGTCGGCGTGCGGGTGAGGGAGGGAGGGAGAAAGGGACGGACGTACCACCCATAAACAAACTGGCACACACCATAGGGTCGCGAGGTCGCGAGGCATGATAGAGGTTATTAAGTGTTGGTCCTGTTCTCCCATCAATCATGGGCGGCTGCCGCCACACGACCGACCTGTGGTTCAAGCGGATTATTCCTTCTGAGGAGCAGACACCTCTCAATGTCTTCACAACACACAACACTGACATAATCAAGAAATTCCTCACCTAGGGTGAAGGATTTCAACCTGCAGTATGCACAGTATAGTCTGGTATGAGAGACCTTGCAGAGGCCTCATTTCTGCTGGCATTGAGAGAGAGAGAGAACGCTTTAGAACAGCCTTGTAATGGGCTGCAGTATCGGAGGGTTTATGAGAGGCTTGAGATTATCAATCTTGGCACGGAGCGGAAGTGCTGCGTCCCAAATGGCACCCTATTCCCTTTATAGTGCACTACTTTTGACCAGGGCCCTCTATGAAGGGAATAGAGTGCCATTTGGGATGTACCCAACCAAGGTCTAGCTAGCACCGTGTCAAACCATGGACGGGAACATTAAGTCTCACATTTACCTGACAGATCCAGCCATACACTGGCATTTAGAACCCTATCAGACCAATCAGAGCCTTCTAAACACCAAAACACCGGAATACTGGAACACATGCTTCTAGTTCTGAACACATTCCTATCTGTTAGACCTGGGTTCAAATAGTATTCAAAATCATGTCAAATAGTTTATCTGGGCTTGATTGAGTTTGCCTGGCGCAATGAAACCAATAGAATAGTCTTAAATGTGCAAACCCCACCCACTTGGCATTCGAAGCAAGCTAAAGCAAACATTCAAAGAATTGAAAACATTTGGATAATATTTTAAACCAAGCGTGTGTACCAATGACACCCTATTGCCTGTATAGTGCACTACTTTTGACCTGAGCCCTATGGGGAATAGGGTGCCATTTGAGATGCGGACCAGGTCTGGTAGTCCGTGTTTACTCATCCCTCACCCTCCTCCTCATCCGTCTTTGAAGGATTTGAAGGGATATTGTTGACAAAGGGGTTTTACAGTGACTGGTGGTTGTCTGAGATATGTGTCTGTGTGTAATCCTCAGAGACTGTCCGCCTCCCAAACGGTACCCTATTCCCTACATAGTGTACTACTTTTGACCAGGGTCCACTAGGGTCACATCCACATATCACAGACAACCACCAAAAGTAGTGCTCTATGTAGGGAATAGGGTACCATTTGGGACGCAGCCTCTGTCTGTATAGCCACATCATAATCCACCCAGGCTCTGTGGGTGTGATGTCCAGTGTGTCCAGACAGACACCGTGAGCCCAGTGTGGTGTCCAGCTCAGAGGGTCAGAGAGGGTTAGAGAGGGTTAGAGAGGGCCAGAGTAGCTAACAGTTTTCACCCTGCCGACGAACGCTGAGCTTTCTGGCTCATGCACGCACGCACAAACACACACACACTCTCCTTCTAACTCCCTCCATCTCCGGTCAATTTTAGCACACACCAACACACACACACACATACACTCCTCCCTCTTAACCCCTTCATATCTGGTCAAGATCATGGCACCTTCTCCTTATCTCTCCCCAGTGATGAGCTAGTAGTGGCTCACTAGAACTAGCCTCCTCCCCTCCCATACTGCCTACTGCCCAGTCTCCAACTCTCCTTTAAATCATGGGGATTTACTTTAGGGAGCTTAGCCTGGAGAGGGAGCTTGGCTGGGGACAGTTCAAGGTACACAGGGAGGGTGTGCTGTATCAGTGGGTAACAGAGAACTAGGGCCCGTCCAAAATGGCACCCTATTCCCTATACTGTATACAGATGTAGGATCTTAATTTGAGCCAGTTTGCTACATCAGGAAAATAATCCTTCAGCAACAGGAAATGTGAATTATTAAGCACAACTGTCCCGGGGTCCTGCTTAACAGAAATGACCAGTAGAAATCCACACTTTATTACCAGATCCAAACACACACACGCACACACACATCAAACAGAAACACACTACATACACACAGCAAACAGGAAGAGGAATACAATTGGTGAAAGTGAATAATGGTTTTCTAAAATGGACAGAAGAAACAGGAAATATACACTGAGTATACCAAACAGGAAGTGGTCTATTAGGAATTGGTCTAACTAACGGGATGTGTTGTTTTGTCAAACTGACCCTGTGAATATGACATAGTAAGTGTTAGAAACATCTATTAAAAATCAAAGTCTGCCAGTGTTGGTTGCACAGACACAAACAATAAAAGTTGACCTACCCAGTGAACGGCGTGAAGATGTATTTAGCAACGTTTAAGCTGATTTGCCTTATTGTGATTATGTTTCGAAATAGATAATGTGTGAGTCTGGGTGCGAGAAACACCTACTTTAAAAACAAAGCAGGGATGAGATTTCAAGTGATGACTTTAATTTCAGTGAGAAGAGAATGTCAGAGCCTCTCATTATGGATGTAAACAAAGAAGAGATTGGATTCATACTTCCTGATTTGGATGCTCAACAGAATATACTGTAGCCTGGTCCCAGATCTGTTCATATTTGGAGTGACATATTTGGATGCTAAACACAAAATACTATGGCCAGGTCCCAGATCTGTTGATATTCGGTGTGACAATGACCTTTTATAAATCCTAAACTAATTTCACTGGTTAAATAACAAGTCTCCCTGAGCATTCTTTGATTAACACAGATGATGAGCTATCTAGTCTATCTAGCTATCTAGTCGCAGGTCTGTTTGTGCTGAGTATACCAAACATTAGAAACACCTTCCCAATATTGAGTTGCACCCCCCCCCCCCCCTCCCCCCTTTGCCCTCAAAACAGCCTCAATTCGTCGGGGTTAAATCCCTAGTCTCCTTCCCTTCATCTACACTGATGGAAGTGAATTTAACAAGTAACATCAATAAGGGATCATAGCTTTCACCTGGATTCACCTGGTCAGTCTATGTCATGGAAAGAGTGTTCTTAATGTTTTGTATTCTCAGTGTATATTACACAAGAGTAAAGGCTGTTTTACAGTTGGTCTATGGACATGTCTGGAGACAGTTGTCGCAGTGACATCATGAACATTCGGCCAACATCTAACTTGTCGTTATGAAAAAGTGTAAACAAAAAACGACAGCAGCAGCCCAGTGCTCCAAATAGCCTACTTGTTCTATTTGAACATCAATAAACCCATCCGTTTAAAAATGAATGTATCAAATGTCAACCTATCAAGCCAGGCAACTAAAAGCAACTTTCTAAACAATGTTTTGGTTTGTTGCTAGCTTTTTAGCTAGCTAGTTGGCTAGCCAGTTAAAATAATGACCAGAGAATAGCTGACAACGTCTTAACTTTATCTACTTTTAATTAATTTTTCCGGAAAATAAACCCACAACAACATAATTATTTACAAGGTAATGATGGCAAGATGGATTTGGTCTTGTTGCTGTAACAGCCCAGTAACCACGACAACGGACGTTGCGACAGTCGCAGAGACATTAACTGTAGTTTTGACCAGCGACACTTGTCGCATTCTAATTGTTCACAGACATGTCGTTAGACCAAGTATAAACTGGCCTTAAAACAATATGAGGCTATAAAAAATAAAAAATAAATACAATATGTTTTATTGTCACATACACGATAGGCACAGTGAAATGTGTTGTTTTACAGGGTCAGTCATAGTAGTACGGCGCCCCTGGCGCAAATTAGGGTTAAAGATGCACTCCAGGATCTTAAGCACAACAAATTCGTAACATATAATATGAATTGGATTCGTAAGATATCATACAAATTGCATTAAAAACAAACAAATTGCAGGACGTGACATATCATGCGAAATGGATGACATAGTACACAATTTGATGACATAGTACACAAAAAAACGTGACCACTTTTGGCATGTGAGCACCACTTTCAAAACTACTGGCTGAAATTATAAAAAAAGTTTGAGAGTGCATCTTTAAGTGCCTTTCTCAAGGGCACATTTTCATCTTGTCGGCTCGGGTATTCAAACCAGTGACCTTTCGGTTACTGGTCCAACGCCCTAACCGCTAGGCTACATGCCGCCCTGTAAACAGTAGAAATTGTAATAATGTAACATATACATAGCAGCAGTAAGGTAGCAATGGGCTAGCACACAATGGGAATGGCTATTGTAGCATTGGCTGTGCTAGCATGCTAACGGTATTGGCTGGTAATAGGCATACAGTACAGAAATACTAGTAGGCTAACATGCTGCATATCAGTAATGGTAACATACCGTAGTAAGGGACTAGCCTAGCATAGGCAGTATAAAACAGGATGCAATTAGCAGTTAGCATATTATACAATATATATACAGGTGAGGCTAGCATGCTAGGCTAGTAGGACAATGGCTATAGTAGGCTTCAGGCTATAGGCCATCATGGAGGGCTGTATAAACCCTATGCACAGTACAGTTAGCGGCTAGTTGTTAGCAGGCTAGGATGCTAACATGCTAACATGTACACACCAAAATATTAGGATTCCTCAAGGGTTCTTTGGGAAGGGTGATGGTTTTATGTGGAACCATAATGACTTAAAGAACCCTTTGAGCTCTTCTTTGCACATCATAAAAGGGTTATTTTCTCTTTTAGTGATAATTCAAATGTAGGGGAGGCGGCTCACAATTGCACAGCTCTTTTTGTGCAATTGTGAGTGAGAGTGTCATTCTAGTTTATCTGTTGTGTTATACCATTACATATGACTATGGCCACTCGTGACAGTGTCTTGTGAAAGACTCATGTATGGCCTTGTGTCAATTGAGAATGGTTGACTAAATCAGTCAGTGGTTCTAAATTCTCTCCTCAGGGGCCTCCAGCTGTTCCAGAAGTAGCTCACTTGATTCAACTTGTAAATTAACACAATAACACCTAAGGAATTTTAACAATATAATATGACTGGCCAGAATTTTAAAAAACTGTATGGTTCCTCAAAAGGATATACAAAGAACCTTTCAGATTAAGAAAGGTTATTTATAGAACCATTCTCCATAAATGTTCTATTAAGAACCATAAAAAAGGGTTCTATATAGCCCCAAGGGTTGTAACCGTAGCGGAACCCTTTTTTGGTGCAATATATAACCTTTTTTAATGGTTCTTTATAGAACCTTAGAAAAGGGTTCTTTATAGCAAAATATAGTTTCCATTTAGAACCTTATGAGTATTGTTCTTTAACCTTCAAAAAAGGGTTCTATATAGCACCAAAAAGGGTTACGTTATGGTTACAAGCCAACAAACCCCGATCTGGTACTATTTAGAACCATTTTTGTGTGTGTGTAAACCGCAGCCATGTTGGACATAGCTATGGCTGTAGCAGGAAATGACTCTGGACGTGATGAGGTCACTGGTTGGCCATATTAGGTGTGTGATATACAACTTCACCAATACACTCTTAGAAAAAAAGGTGCTAAATAGACCCATACAGGGTTTTTCGGCTTGTCCCCACAGGGGAACCCTTTTTGGTGCTGGGAACCTGTTGCATAGGGTTCTATCTAGAACCCTCTATGTAGGGTTTTTCAAATAACCTCTTGTATATGGTTCTACCTAGAATCCTCCATGAAGGGTTCTACTGAGAACCCTTTTATCTTTGGACGGTTCTTCCTAAAATTCTCTATGAACGGTTCCACCAGCCTTATTAGCCTTTAAAATGTTATTATTTATGACAATACATTACATATATCATAAGGCCTTTTTTTAGGGCCTAGTTATACCCTAAAGCCGTCCGAATGCTTCCCAGCTGAAACGGTTCGGAAGAGTTTGTACATATATTATGACAACATTTTGTGACGTTTTTTGTTAGTTTTGGACTTTGGTAAGGTTTTTTTCGGCTGTTCGGGCATACCAAAAAATGTCTCCAGGCCAGCCGAAGTCTACGCCCCTTCGTCCGTGATTGGTCAACTGTAGGGATTCTTCAATAAAGTATTTTTTGTCATTCAACGAGAGACGACTCGTTTTCATGGCAAAATTTTCATTGAGAAAACTGCAGCATACATCTTAGTTAGATGTAAAACTGCGCGGCTAAGATCTCCTTGGCAAAAACGTCAAAATTAATGACTGATTTCTTGATTTATCTTAGAATAATTCTGACTGTTTTGAGGAAGTTTATACTGGCTACGGCGTCTCAAAATGTACGAACAGTACTATTGCTGCTTTTCTCTCGTTTTTAAGGGTGTATGCACACTCGTTCGGTTCGCCTAGCCGACTTTGGCTAGCTGAACTGAAGCATGCTGACGCCTTAACACAGTGGTGTTAGGAATCTTTTATTTAAAAAAAATTCACCTTTATTTAACCAGGTAAGCCAGTTGAGAACAAGTTCTCATTTACAACTGCGACCTGGCCAAGATAAAGCAAAGCAGTGCGATAAAAACAACAACACAGAGTTACATATGGGGTAAAACAAAACATAAAGTCAAAAATACCACAGAAAATATCTATACAGTGTGTGCAAATGTAGCAAGTTATGGAGGTAAGGCAATAAATAGGCCATAGTGCAAAATAATTACAATTGGTATTAACACTGGAATGATAGATGTGCAAGAGATTATGTGCAAATAGAGATATTGGGGTGCAAATGAGCAAAATAAATAACAATATGGGGATGAGGTAGTTGAGTGGGCTAATTTCAGAAGGGCTGTGTACAGTGGCAGTGATCGGTAAGGTGCTCTGACAACTGATGCTTAAAGTTAGTGAGGGAGATAAGAGTCTCCAGCTTCAGAGATTTTTGCAGTTCGTTCCAGTCATTGGCAGCAGAGAACTGGAAGGAATGGCGGCTAAAGGAGGTGTTGGCTTTGGGGATGACCAGTGAGATATACCTGCTGGAGCGCATACTACGGGTGGGTGTTGCTATGGTGACCAATGAGCTAAGATAAGGCAGAGATTTGCCTAGCAGTGATTTATAGATGGCCTGGAGCCAGTGGGTTTGGCGACGAATATGTAGTGAGGACCAGCCAACAAGATCGTACAGGTCACAGTGGTGGGTAGTATATGGGGCTTTGGTGACAAAACGGATGGCACTGTGATAGACTACATCCAATTTGCTGAGTAGAGTGTTGGAGGCTATTTTGTAAATGACATCGCCGAAGTCAAGGATTGGTAGGATAGTCAGTCTTACGAGGGCATGTTTGGCAGCATGAGTGAAGGAGGCTTTGTTGCGAAATAGGAAGCCGATTCTAGATTTAACTTTGGATTGGAGATGCTTAATGTGAGTCTGGAAGGAGAGTTTACAGTCTAACCAGACACCTAGGTATTTGTAGTTGTCCACATACTCTAGGTCAGACCCGTCGAGAGTAGTGATTCTAGTTGGGTGGGCGGGTGCCAGCAGCGTTCGATTGAAGATCATGCATTTAGTTTTACTAGTGTTTAAGAGCAGTTGGAGGCTACGGAAGGAGTGTTGTATGGCATTGAAGCTCGTTTGGAGGTTTGTTAACACAGTGTCCAATGAAGGGCCAGATGTATACAAAATGGTGTCGTCTGCATAGAGGTGGATCTGAGAGTCACCAGCAGCAAGAGCGACATCATTGATATACACGGAGAAAAGAGTCGGCCCAAGAATTGAACCCTGTGGCACCCCCATAGAGACTGCCATAGGTCCAGACAACAGGCCCTCCGATTTGACACATTGAACTCTATCTGAGAAGTAGTTGGTGAACCAGGCGAGGCAGTCATTTGAGAAACCAAGGCTATTTAGTCTGCCAATAAGAATGCAGTGGTTGACAGAGTCAAAAGCCTTGGCCAGGTCGATGAAGACGGCTGCACAGTACTGTCTATTATCGATTGTGGTTATAATATCGTTTAGCCACCTTGAGCGTGGCTGAGGTGCACCCATGACCAGCTCGGAAACCGGATTGCATAGCGGAGAAGGTACGGTGGGATTCGAAATGGTCAGTGATCTGTTTGTTAACTTGGCTTTCAAAAACATTCGAAAGGCAGGGCAGGATGGATATAGGTCTGTAACAGTTTGGATCTAGAGTGTCACCCCCTTTGAATAGGGGGATGACCGCGGCAGCTTTCCAATCTCTGGGGATCTCAGACGTTCCGAAAGAGAGGTTGAACAGGCCACATCAGGCCTGCAAGCAGACCCGTCGCCAGACCTCAGTCTTAAGGGGGGCATATGAAATGCATGGGAGGGCAGGGCACAATTATTATTAGCCTACAATAAGTATATTTAATAATAAATTCCCTCAAGTGGGGGGGGGGCACAATCATTTTTGGGGGCTTGCAAAGTGATGTGTAATTCCTATTGGAATACAGCCAGAGTTAGGATATCCAACAAGTGGAATTGTTAATCACCCGCAACCTGCATTCAGAGTGACTGCCAGGGTAAGAAAGATTGACTACTGAGACTACCTCAATCATCTAAACTGGAACAACCATCTCAGTAACGGATGCAATAAATCCAATAGATTGGATTAGTTTAGAAAACGGTGTTATTTATCTTTGTGAAGCATAAAATTAATCATCCAATCAATGTACATGCAAAAATACAGATATTACAGTAAAACAAACAATTCAGAAAATCTCCCTGCAATAGAGCATGCTGGGAAATATTATGTATGGTTCTATGTAGAACCCTTCTTGCCTTCCAAAGAATCCTTCTTGCCTTCCAAAGAATAATCAAAGAACCCTTTCTTCCAAAAAACAGTTCTCAGGATGTTAAAGGTTCTAGGTACAACCCTTTAATTAACAAAGAACCCTTGTCTTCCAAAAATGGATCTTCTGATCAAAACGGTTCTTGGTAGAACCCTATCCTTCCGCAAAGAACCTATTTGGAATCCTTTTTTCTAAGACTGTAGAATAGTGATAGGGCAGAGTGTACCACATGGCCTGAATGGTGAAGTACACATAAACTATGCCAAATATAGTTGTTATGATTTATATAGTGCTATTTCTATTTCTATTGTTGTTGTTTTTGTTACCATTTTCATTATTTTATTTCACTTAGTGCGGCATGTTGGAGCTCGGACCCTAAGATTTTCACTGTACTCTGCAATCACACCTGCAATCCAGTACACTATTAAACACTCTGAATCTGAATCTCTGAATCAGAATCTCAAAATCTCTGAATCTGGTCCCTAACACAGAGGTGTGAAGTGGCCTCTACCACTGGACAATGGAGTCAGGCTGAGGCGGGGCATTGTAGGCTACTTCAGCAGTAAAGGCTACAGAGTGTGTGCCTCCCCCACAGGGCCAGAGAGAGGGTTTTCTACAGTGTGGATTATAATTAATGGACATTTTTGTAGGGGTTGAGACGTTTTTGTAAGGGAAAATCAAATCTGAAATTTAAAAGTGGAAATGACAAACTTCAGAAGCCTTTTAAACCTCAAATACAGGTGATCAAATTAAGATCCTACATCTGTAGTGCACTACTTTTGTTCCAGAGCCCTATGGGATTCCCTATGGGCCCTGGTCAAAAGAAGTCCACTACATATGGAATAGGGTGCCATTTGGGACGCAGACCCTATACTCAGAGGGAGCCGGGGGAGTCTTCTAGCCCATTTGACAGAGTTACACGGTGTGCTTTATACTCAACACTAGCCTTATTCTACTCCAGCGCTACGGATGATAAACCTAATGTAAAAATACCTCACTCCCTCTTCACTCCTCACCCAGAGGACAATAGCTTTAGCTACTTTGAAAGTACAACTTTTCTTTGTTGCGTATCACTCAGTCGCAGCGAGCACAGATGTTTTGAATAGGAGAGAAATAAAATGTCACCCGTGTTTAATTTGATCATGTAGGACACCAGTGTGTCATCAGCTTCTTGGAAGGTTTCCAAGGTCATCTGAGGAGACTGCTCTCTCTCTCTCTCTCTCTCTCTCTCTCTCTCTCTCTCTCTCTCTCTCTCTCTCTCTCTCTCTCTCTCTCTCTCTCTCTCTCTCTCTCTCTCTCTCTCTCTCTCTCTCTTTCTCTCTCTCTCTCTCTCTCTTTCTCTCTCTCTATCTTTCTCTCTCTCTCTCTATCTATCTTTCTCTCTTTCTTCTCTCTCTCTCTTTTTCTCTCTTTCTCTCTCTCTCTCTCTCTCTCTCTCTCTCTCTCTCTATCTTTCTCTATCTCTCTATCTCTCTCTCTCTCTCTCTCTCTCTCTCTCTCTCTCTTTCTCTCTCTCTCTCTCTCTCTCTCTCTCTCTCTCTCTCTCTCTCTCTCTCTTTCTCTCTCTCTATCTTTCTCTCTCTCTCTCTTTCTCTCTCTCTTTTTCTCTTTTTTTTTTTCTTGAACACAATCTCAATCTTTCTCTCTCTTTCTCTCGATCTTTCTCTTGCCTCTACCACTTCTACCTCCCTTTCTCTTTTGATCTTTCTATTTTTTCTCTCTAGCAACCCTACTGCCCTCTCCCTTTCTTTCTCTCTGTATTTTCTCTCCTTCCCTGGTCTGATAAGTCGGTCATGGTCACAGCCCTGCCCTGTGTGTCCCTGTGTCCCTGGCTATGCTGTCTGCTTTAGTAGTGGAGCTCTGGGGCATTTGACACCTGGTGGCGTCTGGAGTCTTCTCCCTGTCCTGGGTGGCTAGTCTGCTGCTCTGTCCTCTAGTGGGGTCGGTCTAGTAGTATGTCGATTTTGCAGGGAAGGTTTTTCTCTGCAGTATAGGTCGTAATCCTGACTTTATTTAGACCATGACTTCTCCCTGTTCTATTATCCAGATTGTAACTAGTGAAAACACACTGCAGAGTATTAGAATGACAGTGAACACTTCATAGTATATTTATTTCATATCAGGTTATATGGTGTATTTCTGATACAGTGAGGGAAAAAAGTATTTGATCCCCTGCTGATTTTGTACGTTTGCCCACTGACAAAGAAATGATCAGTCTATAATTTTAATGGTAGGTTTATTTGAACAGTGAGAGACAGAATAACAAAAAAAAAATCCAGAAAAACGCATGTCAAAAATGTTATAAATTGATTTGCATTTTAATGAGGGAAATAAGTATTTGACCCCCTCTCAATCAGAAAGATTTCTGGCTCCCAGGTGTCTTTTATACAGGTAACGAGCTGAGATTAGGACCACACTCTTAAAGGGAGTGCTCCTAATCTCAGCTTGTTACCTGTATAAAAGACACCTGTCCACAGAAGCAATCAATCAATCAGATTCCAAACTTTCCACCATGGCCAAGACCAAAGAGCTCTCCAAGGATGTCAGGGACAAGATTGTAGACCTACCCAAGGCTGGAATGGGCTACAAGACCATCGCCAAGCAGCTTGGTGAGAAGGTGACAACAGTTGGTGCGATTATTCGCAAATGGAAGAAACACAAAATAACTGTCAATCTCCCTCGGCCTGGGGCTCCATGCAAGATCTCACCTCGTGGAGTTGCAATGATCATGAGAACGGTGAGGAATCAGCCCAGAACTACACGGCAGGATCTTGTCAATGATCTCAAGGCAGCTGGGACCATAGTCACTAAGAAAACAATTGGTAACACACTACGCCGTGAAGGACTGAAATCCTGCAGCGCCCGCATGGTCCCCCTGCTCAAGAAAGCACATATACAGGGCCTTAAGTTTGCCAATGAACATCTGAATGATTCAGAGGAGAACTGGGTGAAAGTGTTATGGCCAGATGAGACCAAAATCGAGCTCTTTGGCATCAACTCAACTCGCTGTGTTTGGAGGAGGAGGAATGCTGCCTATGACCCCAAGAACACCATCCCCACCGTCAAACATGGAGGTGGAAACATTATGCTTTGGGGGTGTTTTTCTGCTAAGGGGACAGGACAACTTCACCGCATCAAAGGGACGATGGACGGGGCTATGTACCGTCAAATCTTGGGTGAGAACCTCCTTCCCTCAGCCAGGACATTGAAAATGGGTCGTGGATGGGTATTCCAGCATGACAATGACCCAAAACACACGGCCAAGGCAACAAAAGAGTGGCTCAAGAAGAAGCACATTAAGGTCCTGGAGTGGCCTAGCCAGTCTCCAGACCTTAATCCCATAGAAAATCTGTGGAGGGAGCTGAAGGTTCGAGTTGCCAAATGTCAGCCTCGAAACCTTAATGACTTGGAGAAGATCTGCAAAGAGGAGTAGAACAAAATCCCTCCTGAGATGTGTGCAAACCTGGTGGCCAACTACAACAAACGTCTGACCTCTGTGATTGCCAACAAGGGTTTTGCCACCAAGTACTAAGTCATGTTTTGCAGAGGGGTCAAATACTTATTTCCCTCATTAAAATGCAAATCAATTTATAAAATTTTTGACATGCGTTTTTCTGGATTATTTTGTTGTTATTCTGTCTCTCATTGTTCAAATAAACCATTAAAATTATAGACTGATCATGTCTTTGTCAGTGGGCAAACGTACAAAATCAGCAGGGGATCAAATACTTTTTTCCCTCACTGTAGGTATTAGACCGGCCATAATTCAACTTAAGGGAACTCAAATATGGTCATACTAGATTGGTTTTTAATTTGTTATACGGAATTCTCTGACCCAATTAATCAAAATATATAAACAACATGGTTATTGATAAGTAAATGAAAGGGAAAAGTAATTAAATTACCCAAAAAAGGTACACAGAGTTATCTTATCGATTACTGTAACAGAGAACGTTGATTATAGCAAAAGCCTTGTACGGAATACTGTGAACCATGACTACATTTGATTTGGTTTACAGAATACATGGGGGAGGGAGAGAGAGAGAGAGAAAGAGAGAGAGATGAGAGAGAGATGAAAGAGAGAGAGAAAGAGATAGATGAGAGAGAGAACACAGAGAAACATACCTCTGAGGTTTTCACTTTATTTTATTAGAGAATTGAATCATGTTGAACAATGTTGCTTATCAAATTCACCATCGATTGAGGCAACCATTTTTGCTGGCCTATTTATTGGTGGAGCATCAAAAAGATGGTGGAGTAAACAAGATTGCCAGTGTGCTGCAGTTTATTTAATGCCAGGGTTAGGGTTATTTGGGTTAGAGTGCCATAGGGATAGTACTATGACATTCTGAGACAAAATGAGCAATATTATCTAACTGTTTCCTGTCATCCTCGGTCACTGAGCCTACATGGAAACAGTCATGTAATGGATGGTACTGTATGTACTATGTTAATATTATGCAATCACTCCCTTTAGTCCACGTGCCACAGACTCTGCTGTGCTCTGTCCTCTCTCTCTCTCTCTCTCTCTCTCTCTCTCTCTCTCTCTCTCTCTCTCTCTCTCTCTCTCTCTCTCTCTCTCTCTCTCTCTCTCTCTCTCTCTCTCTCTCTCTCTACCTCTCCTCTCTCTCTCTCTCTCTCTCTCTACCTCTCTCTCTCTCTCTCTCTCTCTCTCTCTCTCTCTCTCTCTCTCTCTACCTCTCCCTCTCCCTCTCTCTCTCTCTCTCTATCTCTATCTCTCTCTCTCTCTCTCACTCACTCTGTTTTCCTCTCTTCCTGCTCCATTTGCAGTGTGGAGGGTTCAGCTAAACCTAATCTGTCAGCGCAAGGGAGTGAGGGAGGGAGGGCTGGCGGTAGGGGCTAAGCGTCAAGCGGAGTGATGACTGGGCCCTCCAGGACCTCCCTGTTCCTCACCTGTCTCCTGCTCTCCTGTCCCCCCTCTCCCCCTTTTCTCTCCTCCTTTGGCCTAACACAGTGGGCTCTGGGAGATGTGTCTTTTTGAGACACTGCTGATGGGATCGGTGTATAACAGGCAGCCCAATGCTGTGTCTCTGATGAGGACTCAGGTGGTGCAGTGTTATTTATCAACCCAACACACCACGGCACAGCATACACCAGAGGGTAGAGAGAGAGAGAGAGAGAGAGAGAGAGAGAGAGAGAGAGAGAGAGAGAGAGAGAGGGAGAGAGAGAGAGAGAGAGAGAGAGAGAGAGAGAGAGAGAGAGAGAGAGAGAGAGAGAGAGAGAGAGAGAGAGAGAGAGAGAGAGAGAGAGATTGTGAACGAGATTGTGTGAGAGAGAGAGGGGGAAAAGAGAGAGCGAGAGAGACCAAGTGAGAAAGAAAGGAAGTACAAGTGTTTATTAATTTTTTATGATATTTACAAGTTGTGTACTAAGGCTTGTAGAGCCTGGCATTTTGACAGTATTTATTGTTAGTTGATTTGTAGGAGGCAGTCAATTTGAATGGTCTTGTTATGTAAAATGAAAGGACTGTAGCATCACACCATTGTGGAGCTGTGGAGCTATAGAGAGCTCTGCTGGCAGTGGAGAGAAATAGAGAGCGGGAGGGAGGGAAACATTTTATTGTTGTGTCTGTTTAGAGCACATAGACATGCTAGTCCAGGCTGGGGAGAAGGGGTGAGGAGCAGGGTAGGGAAGTTGTGAGGGAAGGAAGAGGCAAGGTGAGGCGGGGTGAGGAAAAATATTTTGTGCAGGGGGGATGTTGTTGTGAGGGAGACGAATGATCAGAGAGAGCACTGCGACTGCTACTGTTGACCTTGGGCATCTGTGTGTGTGTGTGTGTGTGTGTGTGTGTGTGTGTGTGCGTGTATGTGTGTGTGTGTCTGTGTGTGTCTGTGTGTGTGTATGTGTCTGTGTGTGTGCGTGCGTGCCTGTGTGTGTGTGTCTGTGTGAGTCTGTGTGTGTGTGTGCGTGCGTGCGTGCCTGTGTGTGTCTGTGTGTGTGTGTGTGTGTGTGTGTGTGTGTGCGTGCGTCTGTGTGTGTGTGTGTGTGTGCGTGCGTGCCTGTGTGTGTGTTTGTTTGTGTGTCTGTGTGTGTGTGTCTGTGTGTGTCTGTGTGTGTGTGTGTGTGTGTGTGTGCGTGCGTGTCTGTGTGTGTGTGTGTGTGTGTCTGTGTATGTGTGTTTGTGTCTGTGTGTGTGTGCATGTCTGTCTGTCTGTGTGTGTGTGTGTGTGTGTGTGTGTGTGTGTGTGTGTGCGTGCGTGCCTGTGTGTGTGTGTCTATGTGTGTCTGTGTGTGTGTGTGTGTGTGTGTGCATGTCTGTCTGTGTGTGTGTGTGTGTGTTTGTGTGTGTGTGTGTGTGTGTGTGTGTGTGTGTGCGCGTGCGTGCCTGTGTGTGTGTGTGTCTATGTGTGTCTGTGTGTGTGTGTGTGTGTGTGTGTCTGTGCGTGTCTGTGTGTGTGTCTGTGGGTGTGTGCATGTCTGTGTGTGTATGTGTCTGTGTGTGTGTGTGTGTGCGTGCGTGCCTGTGTGTGTGTCTGTGTGAGTCTGTGTGTGTGTGTGCGTGCGTGCGTGCCTATGTGTGTCTGTGTGTGTGTGTGTGTGTGTGTGCATGCGTGCGTGCGTCTGTGTGTGTGTGTGTGTGCGTGCGTGCCTGTGTGTGTGTGTGTTTGTGTGTCTGTGTGTGTGTGTCTGTGTGTGTCTGTGTGTGTCTGTTGTGTGTGTGTGGTGTGTGCGTGCGCTGTGTGTGTGTGTGTGTGTGTGTGTGTGCATGTGTGTGTGTGTGTGTGTCGTGTGTGTGTGTTGTGTGTGTGTGTGTGTGTGTGTGTGTCTGTCTGTGTTGTGTGTGTGTGTGTGTGTGTGTGTGTGTTTTTGGTGTGTGTGTCGTGCTGTGTGTTGTTGGTAGCCCGCCTGCTGTTGTGTGGTGTGCGTGCGTGCCTGTGTGTGTGTGTCTATGTGTGTCTGTGTGTGTGTGTGTGTGTGTGTCTGTGCGTGTCTGTGTGTGTGTCTGTGTGTGTGTGTGTCTGTCTGTGTGTGTGTGTGTGTGTGTGTGTGTGTGTGTGTGTGTGTGTGTGCGTGCGTGCCTGTGTGTGTGTGTGTGTGTGTGTGTGTGTGCGTGCTTGCCTGTGTGTGTGTGTGTGTGTGTGTGTGTGTGTGTGTGTGTGTGTGTGTGCGTGCGTGCCTGTGTGTGTGTGTGTGTGTGTGTGTGTGCGTGCTTGCCTGTGTGTGTGTGTGTGTGTGTGTGTGTGTGTGCGTGCGTGCCTGTGTGTGTGTGTGTGTGTGTGTGTGCGTGCGTGCCTGTGTGTGTGTGTGTCTGTCTGTGTGTGTGTGTGTGTGTGTGTGTGTGTGTGTGTGTGTGTGTGTGTGCGTGCGTGCCTGTGTGTGTGTGTGTGTGTGTGTGTGTGTGTGTGTGTGCGTGCTTGCCTGTGTGTGTGTGTGTGTGTGTGTGTGCGTGCGTGCCTGTGTGTGTGTGTGTGTGTGTGTGCGTGCTTGCCTGTGTGTGTGTGTGTGTGTGTGTGTGTGTGTGTGTGTGTGTGTGCGTGCTTGCCTGTGTGTGTGTGTGTGTGTGTGTGTGTGTGTGCGTGCGTGCCTGTGTGTGTGTGTGTGTGTGTGTGCGTGCGTGCCGGTGTGTGTGTGTGTGTGTGTGCTCTCTCCCTCTCTTTTTGTGCTTCTCATGCCCTCACTCTCTTTTTCTCTCTTTTCTCTCACTCGATCTCTCTCTCTCTTTCGGCCTTTCTTTCTCGATCTTGCTATATCTCTCTACCTCTCTTCCCCTACCTCTCTCTTCTTCTTTTCTTTCTCTACACTCACTCTCTCCAGACCCTCTCTCCCCCTCTCTATCTCTCTCTTTCTCTCTCCCTCCATCACTCTCTCCAGACCCTGCTATATGATTAATAGTGATGATGTTCAAATCGATAGTGGATTTGTAGAAACTGTGCTAAATAGATTAAATGTACTGGCGGCCTTCCACTCACTACTTTTGGCCAGTGCAGCACAATATTTTATGATTAAGACTTAATAGTTATTCTCAACACCACCAACTACCATAGCTCATAAGGTAGAGTGTTGGTAGAGAGAAGAGAGAGAAAGATTGAAAGAAAGAGAGAGAATGGAAAGAGAGATAGATAAAGAGAGAGAAACAGAGAGGATATGAGAAAAGAGGAAGGAAGGAGAGAAGAGAGGAGGAGAGGAGACTCACAGACAGACGGGCCTCCTGCCTCCTAACATCAATATTGATTGATTTATTTATGTATTTATTTGCTTATTCACCTGACACTCCTCATGTTGTGTGCTCTTCACAAGATGCTGTTTATATCACCATAGTTGATGCTGTTTATATCACCATAGTTGTCGTCTTTCTCATCTATTTACTCATCTGTGTGGGTGTGAGTGTGAATCTGTGATATGTGTGACTGTGCATTTGGGAAAATCAGTCTTAGGTGATCTGTGAAAGGCATCGGAAGCCTTCAGAATATGGAGTTGTTAGCTCAAGGGTAGTGATTGTAAGCAAGCAGTTTAGTAGCAGTTCACTACAGACAGACAGACTGAACTATAGACAGACAGACTGGAACCTCTCAGGCCTGCTAGTATTCAGCTCACATTCCCATCCTCCCCTCCCCCTCCCTCCTTCACCCCCATCTCCCTCCTTCTCATCCCCCTTTTCCAGGACCTACAGTTTAGAGTGCAGAGCTCAGCTGTCCCTTGCTATCCCCTGCTATTCCCTGCTTCTCAGCAGTACTGTCAAAGATGGAGAGACAGAGAGGTTAGGGAGGGAAGGAGAGAGATGGAAGGGAAAGAGGGAGAGAGAAAGAGAGAAAGAGAGAAAGAGAAACAGGAGAGAGCCATCATGGTCAGAAAGACACCGATGGGTAGAGGTTGGAGAGACAAAAAGGATGATAGATACACTACATGACCAGAAGTATGTGGACACCTGCTCGTCGAACATCTCATTCCAAAATCATGGGCATTAATATGGAGTTGGTCACCCCATTGCTGCTATAACAGCCTCCACTCTTCTGGGAAGGCTTTCCACTAGATGTTGGAACATTGCTGTGGGGACTTGCTTCAATTCAGCTACAAGAGCATTAGTGAGGTCGGCCACTGATGTTGGACGATTAGGCCTGGCTCACAGTCGGCGTTCCAATTAATCCCAAAGGTGTTCGATGGGGTTGAGGTCAGGGCTCTGTGCAGGCCAGTCAAGTTCTTCCACACCAATCTCGACAAACCATTTCTGTATGGACCTCGCTTTGTGCACGGAGGCATTGTCATGCTGAAACAGGAAAGGGCCTTCCCCAAACAGTTGCCACAAAGTTGGAAGCACAGAATCGTCTAGAATGTCATTATATGCTGTAGCGTTAAGATTTCCCTTCACTGGAACGAAGGGGCCTAGCCTGAACCATGAAAAACAGCCCCAGACCATTATTCCTCCTCCACCAAACTTTACAGTTGGCACTATGCATTGGGCAGGTAGCGTTCTCCTGGCATCCACCAAACACAGATTCGTCCGTCAGAGTCCAATGGCATTGTGCATGGTGATTTTAGGCTTTTCGGCCATGGAAACCCATTTCACGAAGCTCCTGACGAACAGTTCCTGTGCTGACGTTGTTTCCAGAGGCAGTTTGGGCTTGGTAGTGAGTGTTGCAACCGAGGACTCAGCAGTCCTGTTCTGTGAGCCACTTCGCGGCTGAGCCGTTGTTGCTCCTAGACGTTTACACTTCACAATAACAGCACTTACAGTTAACCGGGGCAGCTCTAGCAGACATTTGAAGAATTGACTTGTTAGAAAGGTGGCATCCTATGGCGGTGCCACGTTGAAAGTCACTGACCTCTTCAGTAAGGCCATTCTACTGCCAATGTTTGTCTATGGAGATTGCATGGCTGTGTGCTCGATTTTATACACCTGTCAGCAACGGGTGTGGCTCAAATAGCCGAATCCATTAATTTGAATGGGTGTCCACATACTTTTGTATATATAGTATAAATAAAAATAGAGAAGAGGGAAAAAGATATGTGGTGGAAAATGCCTCTATCCAGCCTGTCTAGACCACTTACCCGTGAGTCACAAATTGCTCTGTGCTGAAAGATCATGACAGCAGGTATAGAGGCAGGTATATAGAACGCTCTACCCACCCACTCTCTTCCTTCCATCTGGGTCAAAGGTCAAGAGAGTCAGAGGTTGTTACTTCCTTACTTGTGATTCACAAATTGTTCTGAAAGATTGTGACATCTGGTAGTTTCAGAGTAAGGAAGAAAGACAAAAAAGAAAGAAAAAAATAATGAAAAGAAAAGAAGAACAACTTTAAGACCTTGCTCTGCACACCCACTCTTTTACTTTCATCTTGGTCAAAGGTCAAGAGTCAAAGGTTGTTACTTCCTTTATTTATTAGAGGTTGTTACAGTGTCATGACTCAGGGTCGTGGTCAAAGGCTGAAGCGATTTGATAGAGGTCGGTTCTGTTATTGTGCCTTCCGGTATCGCTAGACCAGTGGTTTTCAACAGGTTCTGTTATTGTGCCTTCCGGTATCGCTAGACCAGTGGTTTTCAACAGGTTCTGATATTGTGCCTTCCGGTATCGCTAGACCAGTGGTTTTCAACAGGTTCTGTTATTGTGCCTTCCGGTATCGCTAGACCAGTGGTTTTCAACAGGTTCTGTTATTGTGCCTTCCGGTATCGCTAGACCAGTGGTTTTCAACAGGTTCTGTTATTGTGCCTTCCGGTATCGCTAGACCAGTGGTTTTCAACAGGTTCTGTTATTGTGCCTTCCGGTATCGCTAGACCAGTGGTTTTCAACAGGTTCTGTTATTGTGCCTTCCGGTATCGCTAGACCAGTGGTTTTCAACAGGTTCTGTTATTGTGCCTTCCGGTATCGCTAGACCAGTGGTTTTCAACAGGTTCTGTTATTGTGCCTTCCGGTATCGCTAGACCAGTGGTTTTCAAGAGGTTATGTTATTGTGCCTTCTGGTATCGCTAGACCAATGGTTTTCAACAGGTTCTGTTATTGTGCCTTCTGGTATCGCTAAACCAGTGGTTTTCAACAGGTGTGCCGCGGCACACTGCTGTGCCTTGAGGAACTTTTATGCAACAACTTTCACCAACAATCGGAACACTCAAGTATGAACATGAATTGAATGAGCGAGGATGAACACCCGTAAATAACATGTGGGTTTTTGTGCGACATCACAAAATTCCTCATCAAATTAAAAAAGACGGTAGGCTACTGTTGAGGCATTTCATTGCAGTTTCCATTCATGCAAAACTTGATTGCTTTGCAGGACATGTTGAATGGAACGCTAATTGCAGTTTTAATAATCATGACAGAAAAAAAAAAACTGTTTCTGATGGTGTAAACGCAAACTTGCAGAATGAGATACCAAGACTGGCAGTGCAAATGATGCCTTGCGATGTTGTTAGCCTCCTTTCACCTACCTACTTTTGAACCTGTGTTTAGGTAAGTGGCAAAACCATTACATTTTTGGGATTTCATTTTTGATAGTCTCCTTGATCCGCGTCTATCAAAGCAGGGTTGGCTCGAGGGGGTTTCCAGAGGTTGGCATTGGCCAGCTAAATTGTTATTTTGCACACCTAACCAAATCCGATTATATAAACCAATGTATAACGATGTGTTTCTCCGCAAAGCTTTAGGCTAGCAATGAACCGTATAATACACAGGAAAGATGCAGCTCTGTTGCATATCTTCGGTTTGTTGCTATGACATTCATTGGCTGATCTACAACCTTAAGAAGTCAATGAGTCTTAAATCTTAGTTTTTTACTTTACTCTGAGCAGGAATTATGTAATCTCCTACAATGTGTGGATCTGATTGCAATCAATGGAGCTATTCACTTCAAAACTGCACAAAAGCATAAAGCATTTATTTTTGTAGTGATAGCCCCAAGTGATTTGAATAAGGGTATATATACTAATTAATGGTTCATATACATATTTGTTATGGAAATCATGTAAAATGGAGGCTACCACTAAAATAGTCTACCATCTAAAATATGTTGTCATGTTAAACTGTATAGAATTGCAAGAAATTAGCTTGAAAATAGCAAAAACAATATCCCTAGGGCCCCCAAACAAACAAAATCAACCTTTTGGTGGTGCATTTACTGCCTTGAAGAACTTTTGTCACAGAAAATAGTTGATTTGCAGTATGGATCAGACGGTTTGTGTAACCAACAGCTGACTAAGAGCAACTGCCACGTCATATGCTACTCCAGAACACTGTCAGACAATGTTACAATCAGCTCCCATCCAGTAGAGAGAGTCAGCCCTCCCTCCAACCTTCCTTTTGCCTTATAAAAAATGTATCCACTCCATCTATTTGTGCCTGGATCGATACATTGTGTTAACACAGAGGTTGCTGTTCATGTGCTGGCATAGTAGGCGTGATTAATAAGGACATTAGCTGCTGTAGATTCAGCGACCTGTACACAAACTCACACACACTCACGAACACGCTCACGCTAACGAAAACGCACATGCACGCACATACATTTACATTTTACATTTAGCAGACACTTATCCAGAGCGACTTACAGTTCATCTTAAGATAGCTAGGTGAGACAACCACATTTCTCAGTCATAGTAAGTACAATTTTCCTCAATAAAGTAGCTATCAGCAAAGCCAGTGCTAGTAGGAAAAAGTTGAGGGCAAGTGTTAGTTGTAGGATTATTTAAGATACTCTAAAAAGAGGTAGGGTTTCAGACATTTTCGGAAGATGGACAGGGACTCTGCTGTCCTAGCATCAGGGGGAAGCTTGTTCCACTATTGGGGTGCCAGGACAAAGAAGAGCTCGGACTGGGCTGAGCAGAGCAGGATCTGCCCTCCCGTAGGGGTGGGAGGGCCAAGAGACCAGAGGTGGCAGAACGGAGTGATCGGATTGGGGTGTAGGGATTGAGCATAGCCTGAATGTAGGGAGGGGCAGTTCCTCTTGCTGCTCCGTAGGCAAGCAACTTGGTCTTGTAGTGGATGCCAGCTTCGACTGGAAGCCAGTGGAGTGTGCGGAGGTGCCATGGGAGAACTTGGGAAGGTTGAACACCAGGCGGGCTGTGGCGTTCTAGATAAGTTGCAGGGGTTTGATGGCACAAGCGGGGAGTCCAGCCAGCCAACAGAGAGTTGCAGTAGTCCAGACCGGAGATGACAAGTGCCTGCATTAGAACCTGCGATGTTTGTTGTGTGAGGTAGGGTCGTACTCTACGGATGTTGTAGAGCATGAACCTGCAGGAGCGAGTCACTGTTTTGATATTTGCGGAGAACGACTGGGTGTTGTCCAGGGTCACGCCAAGATTCTACACACACACATGCTTACAATGACGCACACGACCACACTCTCACACACGCACGCTCACACACACACACACACACACACACACACACACACACACACACACACACACACACACACACACACACACACACTATCACGCTGGTCAATACAGAGAGAGTGTCAGCCTTCACTATCATTATCACCCCAGTGTCATTAATTAGGGCTTTATTCTCCATTGTTGTGAGATTTATAGATCCATTATCACGTCGCTGTGTGTCCACACTGTCCTCCTCTATCTCCTCGACTACTGTATTTCTCACAAACAGCAGTGCTTAGTTTTTTTATACTTGACTGTGTGCGTGAGCATAAGCTTGAGCTCAAATGTGCTCATGTGTGCATTAATATGTGATCATGTGTGCATACCGAATTCTTGCTTCCTGTCTGTCTATCTGTCTGTCTGTCTGTCTGTCTGTCTGTCTGTCTGGCTGTCTGTCTGTCTGTCTGTCTGTCTGTCTGTCTGTCTGTCTGTCTGTTAAAAGTAACTTAGCTAACTCTCTATCTATCTCTCTCTCTCTTTCTCTGTCTCTGTCTCTTGGTCTCTCTCTCGCTCGCTCTCTGTCTCTCCAGGTTTCCCCAACGAGCCTGCGGCAAATATTGCCTTGGAGACAGTAAAGAGCTGGGTCAAGGAGAACCATGACAAGGTAGGACCTAGCTGGATTACTGTCTGAGACTTACTCTCTCTCCTACACACACTCTGTCTTCTCCTACTCTCTGGGCAGGCTCTGAGTTGAGCAGGCCTGACTGGCATTAGAGCGTTGTCTCTAAGCCTAGGTGAAGTTCTACTGCTGGGTTGAAGTCTACTCAGTTGTGCGATCATGTGTCTCTTATTTTCTCATGTGTTGGCCTAGTCTTTTGGGCTGCGTTCCAATATCCACACTAGCTCACTTAAGCAATAAGGCACGAGAGGGTGTGGTATATGGCCAATATACCACAGCTAAGGGCTGTTCTTATGCACGACGCAACACGGAGTGCCTGGATACAGCCCTTAACCGTAGTATATTGGCCATATACCACAAACCCCCAATTTTCCTTATTGCTATTATAAACTGTTTACCAATGTAATTAGAACAGTAAAAATAAATGTTTTGTCATACCCGTGGTACCATGGCTGTCAGCCAATCAGCATTCAGGGCTCAAACCACCCAGTTTATAATACTACCTAGAATACATGGCCAATACATTACTAAGTGGTATGGACATTGGAACCTAGCTTTAGGGTTGAGATGGATTCACAGTGAAGGTAAACTGACCCCTACTGCAGCCAGGTCACTCGTGATACAAGTCAGCATTTGACGTCCCTCCATATCTGAGGATGTCAGGAGATGACGTGGAAGCCGGCCACTAGGGGCAACAGTGAGCGCTATTACCTTCAAGTAGGTTTTGGTTTTGCTAGGGCGTTGTGGACGGGGATGGCGTAAGCATCTGCCTCTGGTTCGAAAGGTTGCATGTTCGAATCCAGCAAAATAAAGTTATTTTTGATTTAAGCCTATCCCAAACCTTAACCCTTACCTTAACCATTCGGAGTTAATGCCTAAACTTAACCTTAACCTTAAACATTTGGAACTAATGCCTAAACTTAACCTTAAACATTTCGAAATTTGATGTTTGGAACAACTTCGAAATTTGACATTTGAGAAACATGGATGAATGTCTAATTTTGACGGGAGACTGTGAGAGCTTGTTGACTACTGATACTGGTATCTCCTGGTGTCTCCTGGTATCTCCTTGTATCTCCTTGTATCTCCTGGTGTCTCCTGGTATCTCCTGGTGTCTTCTGGTATCTCCTGGTGTCTTCTGGTATCTTCTGGTATCTCCTGTTATCCTGATGATATATTTTGCTTCTCCTGGTGTCTCCTGGTATCTCCTGGTATCTCCTGTTATCCTGATGATATATTTTGCTTCTCCTGGTATCTCCTGGTATCTCCTGTTATCCTGATGATATATTTTGCTTCTCCTGGTGTCTCCTGGTATCTCCTGTTATCCTGATGATATATTTTGCTTCTCCTGGTGTCTCCTGGTATCTCCTGGTGTCTCAAGTTATCCTGATGATATATTTAGCTTCTCCTGGTGTCTCCTGGTATCTCCTGGTATCTCCTGTTATCCTGATGATATATTTAGCTTCTCCTGGTATCTCCTGGTATCCCCTGGTATCTCCTGTTATCCTGATGATATATTTTGCTTCTCCTGGTGTCTCCTGGTGTCTCCTGGTATCTCCTGTTATCCTGATGATATATTTTGCTTCTCCTGGTGTCTCCTGGTGTCTACTAGTATTATACTGGTATCCATTGGTTCTACTCTAACTACTGTAAATATCTAAAAGCAGTAATTTGTACCTGCCTCACTTGGTCGCCCGTTCGTTTAGTGTGCGTTCTGCGTTCAGTATGCGTATCAAATTAGATCTCAATCTGTACTTGAATCAGTCCTTAAATGCTCTGTTGACTTTTAAACGGTTCTGAGTTAGGAAGGCACTTGAAGTCATGCAGCAAGCCAAGAGGAAAATAAACACGTAAGATGACATAAACTGAAACTAATATGGTTAAATGAAACAAATGAGAATGATGATGCAAGTTCAAGTAGGGCTCCGACAGTGTGGAACAGAATGGTCCGTTCGTTCATTCATTCATGATTATAGGCTAGTTTTGTCCTTACAATGTTGTCCTCACAAGTGGAAGCAGAAGGCTGATTTTGTTTGACTGCACTTGATAGAGTCATTTCTACTGTATTTGAATAGTAACATTAATTAATTAATGCCCCCAGACTGACTGGTTTTGTCCTCACTAATCATGGGGAAGTAGAAGCAACTGGCCTTTGTTAGCTGGACTTCATAATGTTAGTTATACAGTGTATTTGTATGGGAATGAATATGTACCAGTATTCACACTGTATTTGTGTGGGAATGATTTGAACCAGAAGGTATTGTACTGGACTGAATGGACTGGCAGATACAGTTAGAGATAATGGTATTTTGGCTGCTTCATGAACATTAGATAAGTCATTGTTTCACAGGTTGAAGGTACAGGAAGTAAAAGGCCTTGTGCTGGCTGAACTTCATAGTGTAGAGCAGGGTTTCCCAAACTCGGTCCTGCATAGTGTAGGGTATTTGACTGAATGTTAAACTCTATCTGTACGGTAATGATATTCGAATGGACTGGCTGATAATGGTCTCTTGACTGAAAATGTGATGAGTCAATGTTTCTCAGGTTGAAGGTGCTGTACATATGCTGCTGAGGAAGTAAAGGCCTTGGGCTGGCTGAACTTCATAGTGTAAGTTCTACTGTATTTAAATTGATATGATCTGTAGGGTATTTGATTGAGGATGCATCCCAAATGGCACCCTATTCCCTATATAATGCACTACTTTTGACCAGCCCTATGGGCCCTGGTCAAAAGTAATGCCATACAAAGGGAATAGAGCGCCATTTGGGACACAGACTAAGTTCTACTGTATTTGAATGCTAATGATATTCGAATGGATTGGCAGATAATAGTCTCTTGGCAGCAAACAAGCCGAGTCATCATTGAACATGACTCTCAGGTTGAAAGGTATAATACATGACTGGCAATAGTGAATTCTGACTACCTTTCATTGTAATGCACTCTGACACACACACACACACAGGCACACACTTTCTCTCACACACACACACACACGCATACACACACGCACACACACACGCTCTCTCACACACAAACACACGCACACACACACGCATGCACACACACACACACACACACACACACACACACACACACACACACACACACACACACACACACACACACACACACACACACACAGACAGAATAGTGAATTCTGACTACCTTTCATTGTAATGCTCTAGCTGAGGCAAGCTGAATATGATGATGATGGTTATGTCAATGTAAAAGCCCAAGTCTGAGCCCCATATGGCACCCTATTCCCTATTCCCTATGGGCCCTGGTCAGAAGTAGTGTACTACGTAGAAAATAGGGTACCATTAGGGGCACAGTAAAATACCTAGCTACTCTGCATGTATATTCTATTTTACATATGTGGGGCTAAGACCACTCTAGCCCTGTTCCCGAATGTAGTGCACTACGTTTGAGCAGAGTCCTATGGTCCCTGGTCAAAAGTAGTGCACTATAAAGGGAATAGGGTGCATATTTGAGACCCAATCTAGTGCTTCAGTAAATATTGAAGGGAAAGCCCAATCTAAAACCCACTGCTGCAGAGTTTTCTGCATTACAGGTTCATCATAATGCTTTACAGACCTCATATCTACCTCATATTTAGGCCTAAGACATATCTCAGATGGCTACCTGTCTGTATAACAGGTTCATCATAAGGCCTAACATATCTCATAGCTATACCTTTCTGTATTGCAGGCGTGTCCTAGCTAACTCATTACCCAGAGACAGACAATAACAGGCTTACTGATGTCCACTTGTCTGTCTGCTTGTCTCACTGTCAGCTTATCTTGGCATAAAGATGAAAACACAAACATTGAGTGGTTTGTGATCCCTCCAATAGCTATTTTACTCCAATCTCCTGGAGTTGGCTAGTACTGCTCAAAGACAACAAATAAGTCAACGTCCTAGCGACTGTGCGTTAGGTTATGTGAAAAGCATCCATTCATTTTCTTTTATCTTGGAGAGGTGGAGTGTGTACTGTTTTCTGTATTACAGCATGGTGTCCTAAAATGTTCACCATACCACTGGCTCATCATAAGACCTAAGACATATCTTACTCAGAGACAGAAAATAACAGGCTTACTGATGCCTGCCTGTCACACTGTCAGCTTATCGTGGCATAGTGATAGAGGCACATGCAGTCTCAGAGTTGAGTGGTTTGTGATGCCACAATAGCTATTTTACAGTCTCATGATGTTAATATAGTCCGTCTAAGAAAAGGATGAATGAACTAACATCCCTGCTATGTTATTTGATGAAACAATATTATTTGAAAAAGCTTATCCATATAGGCCTATATTTTCCATTCATGTTATTTTATCTTGGAGTGGGGATGAGCTTCAATCAGTGGAGGCTGCTGAGGGGAGGACGGCTCATAATAATGGCTGGAATGGAGTCAATGGAATGGTATCAAACACATCAAACACATCAAACACGTGGTTTCCATGTGGTAGATAGCATTCCGTTTGACTCCATTCCTGCCATTGACAATGAGCCGTCCTCCCCTCAGCAGCCTACACTGGCCTCAATAGCTATTTTACTCCTATCTCATGGCATTATCTAGCAACAAAAAAATGACAAATTAACTAGGTCTAACTTCCCATACAATTGTTAATGCATTAGGTTATTTGGAAAGCATGTCCATATAGGTCTATATTTCCATTCATGTTATTTTATTGTGGAGTGGCCTGACTGGTGTTCTATTTAAAGTGACAGAGTCTAGCATCGATCAATCTTGGTTCCGCAGTGACTGATGATAACCTTCTAAAGGTCACAGCTATTGACTACGCCACCAGTGGTAATGTCTGTCACGGTGGCTAGATACAAGTGCTAAATAAATCCATGAGCTGTATACCTACCACAGCATTGTATAGTCTGATATCTGCATCCCAAATGACACCCTATTCCCTATGTAGTGCACTACTTTTGACCAGGTCCTATAGGGGAATAGGTGTCTAATGTTATAGCTGCAGTGAAACAACACTACACACCTATCTCATGAATTATATTGCTATTACTGCATGTTGATGTGTTAAGGGATGGTTGTGGCGTTTGTCCTTCTTTGCCTGGTGATTGTTGTAAAGTGTACCGGGTGGTGTTATATGGTTTATAACCACCTTTAAATATTCAGCTAATGTCAAAAGCTGACTGTTGTGGTTGTTCTATCACTCTAATTCTCAGGGTTTCTGCTGGATTCAATGAAAATGAGACACTAGGAGGCAGAAATAATATGATCTGTATCTTTAAGTTTGATTGATCCCCTTTGGGAGGACATTACCGGTGAAGCACTGCACCAATTCTGTTGCTGCTGGGTCCAGACAGGATGTATACTCTGCCAGTGAAGCATGGCCTGGTAAATTACACCCTGAGCTGTCTAATGGGTTAATAATGATGTTAGCATGGCCTGGTAAATTACACCCTGAGCTGTCTAATGGGTTAATAATGATGTTAGCATGGCCTGGTAAATTACACCCTGAGCTGTCTAATGGGTTAGCAATGATGTTAGCATGGCCTGGTAAATTACACCCTGAGCTGTCTAATGGGTTAATAATGATGTTAGCATGGCCTGGTAAATTACACCCTGAGCTGTCTAATGGGTTAGCAATGATGTTAGCATGGCCTGGTAAATTACACCTTGAGCTTTATAATTACACCCTGAGTTTCTAAGTCTAATATATCAACGTAAAGTTTAGGTTCAATATGTCACACCCACAGTCAACATGATGAATAGCTGACACATAACCTTCAGAGGGGACTGAAGAGTGTGTGTGGGTGGGTGGGGGTGAGGGAGGTAGGGTAGGGTGTGTGTGTGTGTGTGTGTGTGTGTGTGTGTGTGTGTGTGTGTGTGTGTACAGTATGTGCATGTGTGTGCTCTCTACTGTGAGTTGAGATGTGCTATGCTCTCCAAAGTGCTAAGGGCAGAATGAAGCTTGTAGACAGCATCTTATGGTGTACTGGCTACATGTAATGTCACATCCTCAGAGGTGTCCCGGTGAGCAATAGGGATGTTTATCAAGTGCAATGTGTTTGTTGACATTTTCATTGTCAAACATTTTCCTACATTTCAGGCATTTCATTCTTCCTCTCGTGTGTTTCACGGGGGCAAATACAGATTTGGATCAAAAGGCACAGGACAAAAGTTCAACAATAGCCTCTTACAGATAACATGTGTACCATGGCCATTCATGTAGACCCCAGAGACAGGATGTGAGAGGGAGAGATATATGTGGGGCACAGTTAGCTATGCATGAGACAGAGTACAATAGGATTAGATTGCTTCCCAGCCCCTTCCTCTGTCAACTGCTGTTTTGTATAGACACACACACACACACACACCACGTCCCTACAGACTAGTGTGTTTCAGGACCATGATAAGGGCTCTGTACTGAAGGATAATACTATTGAAGCTGAATCCCTCACTACACAATGGTCTGGCCCACAATCAGACAAACTGGGGCGCCACAAGGGGTATAGGCGACTGTGTAGGTGTGTGTGCGCGCGTGTGTGTGCGTGTGTGTGAGTTCAAAGGACAATGACCTTGCAGCATTCCAACCACAGCTTAATAGTGTTTTTTTTTTCTGTACCATTCTTGTACAAGGAGGAAAGGAGAGGCTGGAGAGTGATTGATTAACAGCGAGTGTATCTCCCTGGCCAGAACACTGTAGCTCCCTGCGATCCAGCTCTCCTTCCATAGCTACACAAAGCCTCCTAGCGCCGGCGTGAAATTCCCCCTGAAAAGTATTTGTGTGGCTTTAGAAGCTCTATTGCGACAGAATAAACAGCCTACCAGTGGCCAGACAGAGCAGATCCTTACATCTAACAGAGCCCTGAGTGCTGTGTGTGCCCTGGGTGCAGACATGGTCCTTTAGATCACAGAGGATCAAAGCAAATTGGATAGAAGCCCCCTGTATTTCCTGTGTTGTCCACTTATGACAAATAATACAATGATAGAAGAAATCAAATATAGAATAGTTACACACACACACACACACACAGGATACTATTACACATTGTCAGTGGCACACAACCCATCAGTCTCCAGTCAATAATATGTTCCTGTAGCCGTTCCCTCCTGTTCCTATGTTCCTCTAGCCGTTCCCTCCAGTTCGTATGTTCCTCTAGCCGTTCCCTCCTGTTCCTATGTTCCTCTAGCCGTTCCCTCCTGTTCCTATGTTCCTCTAGCTGTTCCCTCCTGTTCGTATGTTCCTCTAGCCGTTCCCTCCTGTTCCTATGTTCCTCTAGCCGTTCCCTCCTGTTCCTATGTTCCTCTAGCCGTTCCCTCCGTTCCTATGTTCCTCTAGCCGTTCCCTCCTGTTCCTATGTTCCTCTAGCCGTTCCCTCCAGTTCGTATGTTCCTCTAGCCGTTCCCTCCTGTTCGTATGTTCCTCTAGCCGTTCCCTCCTGTTCCTATGTTCCTCTAGCTGTTCCCTCCTGTTCCTATGTTCCTCTAGCCTATGTTCCTCTAGCCGTTCCCTCCTGTTCCTATGTTCCTCTAGCCGTTCCCTCCTATTCCTATGTTCCTCTAGCCGTTCCCTCCTGTTCCTATGATCCTCTAGCCGTTCCCTCCGTTCCTATGTTCCTCTAGCCGTTCCCTCCTGTTCCTATGTTCCTCTAGCTGTTCCCTCCAGTTCGTATGTTCCTCTAGCCGTTCCCTCCTGTTCGTATGTTCCTCTAGCCGTTCCCTCCTGTTCCTATGTTCCTCTAGCCGTTCCCTCCTGTTCCTATGTTCCTCTAGCCGTTCCCTCCTGTTCCTATGTTCCTCTAGCCGTTCCCTCCTATTCCTATGTTCCTCTAGCCGTTCCCTCCTGTTCCTATGATCCTCTAGCCGTTCCCTCCTGTTCCTATGTTCCTCTAGCCGTTCCCTCCTGTTCCTATGTTCCTCTAGCCTATGTTCCTCTAGCCGTTCCCTCCTGTTTGTATGTTCCTCTAGCCGTTCCCCCCTGGCATACGTTTTTTTCCCTCTCCCGTCCCATTTTCTCATCTAATTCTGTTTAATTCAGCCTTACCCAAGTTTAATCTACGGTTGAAAAATGTGGTGTGACACTTTATTTGGCTGCCGCAGATCTGTTCTCGATGGGAAAGCCAACGTTGCAATTAACATTTCTAAGTTTGGAAGCTCAAACACACATACACACACACGCACACACCCACACGTTTGGAAGAGAGCCCAGGCGCCATCACATCACTAACACTGAGCACATCAGATTCAGTAATATACAAGACAGACATCCCTCTATGTTAGGGCTGTAGTATTAAGCAATGGGATGGCTGGTGCCAATGACAGTGACTAAAACACCACGTTTACACCATTTCTCTGTACCTTGAATTATTTATTTACTTTCTTTCTGTGTTTGTCAGGTAATGTATCCTATTTCTCATCCAGGATTGCCAGAAATGTTGACACAATGTGGACAAACACGACTGATATAAATAAATGTGTTATTTTATGACTGTTTTTCGCTGTCTGAGTAAACATCAGTTTAGGATGCAGTTGAGGATGTCAAGGCAGATGGAATATAACGTGACAGTGGGGCGGCATTCATTGTCATTTAGGTTGAATAAGATGGATGGTCGACGTTATCACGGCTCTACAGTGTACCTTTCCTGTTGAGAATGAATGGGAATTTTTACTATAGTGTAGAATAGATTAGAATGAAATAGAATAATATCCCAGACACCATAGAAACACAGACACACACACACACACACACACACACACACACACACACACACACACACACACACACACACACACACACACACACCAAACACACACATACGGATACGGACATATTCAATTAAATCTCTCCCTATCCCAGTCTGCTGTCCCCACTTGCTTCAAGATGTACACCATTGTTCATGTGGCCATGCACGCCTCCAACTCAATCATCAAGTTTTCAGACGAAACATCAGTGGTAGGCCTGATTACCAATAACGACGAGACAGCCTACAGGGAGGTGAGGGCCCTGGAAAATAACCTCTCCCTCAACGTTAACAGAACGAAGGGGCTGATCGTGGACTTCAGGAGACTGCAGAGGGAGCACGCCCCTATCCACATCGACGGGACCGCAGTGGAGAAGGTGAAAAGCTTCAAGTTCCTCGGCGTACACATCACTGACAATCTGAAATGGTCCACCCACACAGACAGTGTTGTGAAGAAGGCGCAACAGCGCCTCTTCAACCTCAGGAGGGTGAAGAAATGTGTCTTGGCCCCTAAGACCCTCACAAACTTTTACAGATGCACCATTGAGAGCATCCTTTTGGGCTGTATCACCGCCTGGTACGGCAACTGCACCGTCCGCAACCGCAGGGCTCTCCAGAGGGTGATGTGGTTAGCCCAACGCATCACTGGGAGCACACTGCCTGCTCTTTAGGACATCTACAGCACCTGGTGTCACAGGAAGGCCAAGAAGATCATCAAGGACCTCAGCCACCCGAGCCACGGTCTGTTCACCCCGCTACCATCCAGAAGGCGAGGTCAGTATAGGTGCATCAAAGCTGGGCCGGCCTCCACTCAGTATCCTGTCCTGAACTTAGTCACTGTCACTAGCCGGCTACCACCCAGTTACTCATCCCTGCACCTTGGAGGCTGCTGCCCTATGTACATAGAGATGTAACACTGGTCATTTTAATAATGGAACACTGGTCACGCTAATAATGTTTACATACTGTTTTACCCATTTCATACAGTATGTATATACTGTATTCTAGTGAAGGCCATCCTATTCAACTATTGCTGTACATATACTATTCTATCCACGTATTCTTCAGATATACTATATATTCTATCCACATAATGTCTATACAGCCCATCATATACACTACCGGTGAAAAGTTTTAGAACACCTACTCATTCAAGGGTTTTTCTTTATTTTTAAAAATAGTGAAGACATCAAAACTATGAAATAACACATATGGAATCATGTAGTAACCCAAAATTTTTTAAACAAATCAAAATATATTTTATATTTGAGATCCTTCAAATAGCCACCCTTTGCCTTGATGACAGCTTTGAATGAGTAGGTGTTCTAAAACTTTTGACCGGTAGTGTATATGTTGATATACTGTATATTTTACTCCGGACTTCTATATTTCTTAATTACATTATTTTACTTTTAGATTTGTGTGTATTGTTAGATATTACTGCACTGTTGGAGCTAGGAACACAAGCATTTCGCTACACCCGCAATAACATCTGCTAAACATGTGAATGCGACCAATAAAATGTGATTTCTCCCTCTCTCTCTCTCTCTCTGCATTCTCTCTCTCTCTGCATTCTCTCTCTCTCTCTCTATCTCTCTCTCTCTCTCTCTCTCTATCTCTCTCTCTCTCTCTCTCTCTCTCTCTCTCTCTCTCTCTCTCTCTCTCTCTCTCTCTCTCTCACTCTCACACACACGTGCGCGCACACACACACACACACAGTTGCAGGTTTTACATCACATCAGTAGCATGTTAAAAACAGGCTGTGAGCCAGCTCTCTGTCTCAAGTACTTCTCTATAGGAGATCAAGTTGTCACTACAGAGGGATACTGTACTGCAGAATTTGCGTCCCAAATGGCACCCTATTCTTTACATAGTTGATTATTTAGGGAAAGAGAGATGCTGTGGCTCTCTGTTCCCCGCTGTGTCACTGTATAGCCCCGTGGATTGAACATACATTAGCTGTGGCCTGCGTCAGACAGAGAGAGAGAGAGAGAGAGAGAGAGAGAGAGAGAGAGAGAGAGAGAGAGAGAGAGAGAGAGAGAGAGAGAGAGAGAGAGAGAGAGAGAGAGAGAGAGAGAGAGAGAGAGAGAGAGAGAGAGAGAGAGAGAGAGAGAGAGAGAGAGAGAGAGAGAGAGAGAGAGAGAGAGAGAGAGAGAGAGAGAGAGGAGAGAGAGAGAGAGAGAGAGAGAGAGAGAGATGAACTGAGCATGCCCTGCAGAGGCTGATACAGTGCGATATGAGGCTGATGGGTTGTATGCGATTAGCATGGCGTTCAAAGGCTGGAGCTGGTCTTTTGAAGTCGGCGGCGTCTTCCCCTTTGAACCGTTGCCACTCTGTGTGTTTGTGTGCGCGTGTGTCGCGGGGAGGTGGGAAAAGGGATCAGATCTGATGCTGAGAGACATGAGTAAACACTGAACACCCAGCTGAGGCCTGAACACTGCTCACTGTAACATTAAGATGGAGGAGAGGTGGGATATTGAACACCATCCAGTCTCAGACTGTACATAATGATGGAGGAGAGGTGAGATATTGAACACCATCCAGTCTCAGACTGTAACATAATGATGGAGGAGAGGTGGGATATTGAACACCACCCAGTCTCAGACTGTAACATTATGATGGAGGAGAGGTGGGATATTGAACACCACCCAGTCTCAGACTGTAACATAATGATGGAGGAGAGGTGGGATATTGAACACCATCCAGTCTCAGACTGTAACATTATGATGGAGGAGAGGTGGGATATTGAACACCATCCAGTCTCAGACTGTACATAATGATGGAGGAGAGGAGGATTTTGAACACCACCCAGTCTCAGACTGTAACATAATGATGGAGGAGAGGGAGGATTTGAACACCATCCAGTCTCAGACTGTAACATTATGATGGAGAGAGGGAGGAGATTTGAACACCACCCAGTCTCAGACTGTAATATTAAGGGCAGGTTAACCCTAAAAGCGCCCCAAGTGTCAAAAATGCCATCATTTCTAAACTATTTTTTTATACTTCTAAAAGGACTCAATAGTAAACTTAGTAAACAAACAAATTTGGCACAGAGCTAGATGTATGCACCCTTAGATATTGAGCCACCCCAGATTTAGCCCCTGGAGGGCATGGCAGACACTATAACAAAAAAAATTACTCAAAAATGTAAATACGTATTTAGCTTCCAGTCTATATACCAGGTTAAGAGTCTCATCGTTCAGATTAGTTGGAACTGAGTTGATAGCCCATAGTATTCCGAAGTTAGAGGTAAAAGTTTGATGGCACCGGCGCCCATATTGGTGGCCATCTTTGGTTGTAAACCATTTACTTGTGTTACAAAGGGTTAATCAAATAAAAAAAGTGTTACTGCTTGACAGACAGTGTCTTTTTGCAATCAGTACCAATTTTGGGGTTAAAAAAAAATATAAAAAAAATATAAAAAACCTGTTGGCGCTTTTAAGCCAAAAATATATTGACGCTTTTAGGGTTAAATAGTATTCTCAATGGAGAATCTTCATGGAAAGTTCTCTTGAATCCCAGATTTAATCTGTGTCCGGGACTCAGACTCCACACAGACACCACCCAGTTTCATACTACTTTAACATTGATGGAAGAGACTATTTGTTTATTGAACGCCATTCTGTCAGCCTTTTACTATTATAACATGAGATAGAGACAACGCTCAGTCTCATACTACCATTTTTGTTGAAGAGATTGAGGAGGCGCCGCATTCACTATTGGAAAGGGAAAGGAAAGGTGATACCTAGTCAGTTGCACAACTGAATGCATTCAACTGAAACGTGTCTTCCGCATTTAACCCAACCCCTCTGAATCAGAGAGGTCCGGGGGGCTGCCTTAATCGACATCCACATCATCGGTGCCCGGGGTACAGTGACCCACTAAAGACTCGATATATATCATCCAATCTATTGGACCCACTAAAGACCCAATATATACCGTCCAATCTATTAGACCCACCAGATAATATATAGTATCCGATCTGAGACTCCAGAGTCATGTTCAGTACAGCACACCCTAGCGAAATGTTTTGCAACAGAAAAGGTTAATGTTGACCTTACTTTCACTTTGGTTTATGAGCGCCGCAGCCTGCCTAGTGTTCAACCTTCCTAATTCTCCCATGTCACCCCGCTCCTCCAGTCGAAGCTCGCATCATCTTCAAGACCCTGGTGCTTGCCTATGGAGCAGCAAGTGGAACTGCTCCTCCCTAACTTCAGGCTATGCTCAAACCCTACATCCCAACCCGAGCACTTCGTTCCGCCACCTCTGGGCTCTTGGCCCTCCCACCCCTACCCGAGGGCAGCTCCCGCTCAGCCCAGTCAAAGCTCTTCTCTGTCCAATGGTGGAACAAGCTTCCCCCTAAAGTCAGGACAGCGGAGTCCCTGCCCATCTTTCGAAAACATCTGAAACCCTACCTCTTTGAAGTGTATCTTAAATAACTCTCACGGCGCCCCCGATGCCACCCCCCCCCCCAAAAAAGAAGGAACTAAAAGTAACTTCTCTTTTCCCACTAGCACTGACACCAGTCTCAAAGTCAACAGTGAAGAGGCGACTCCGGGATGCTGACCTAGGCAGAGTTGCAAAGAAAAAGTCCAGTGTCTGTGTTCTTTTGCCCATCTTAATCTTTTATTTTTATTGGCCAGTCTGAGATATGGCTTTTTCTTTGCAACTCTGCCTAGAAGGTCAGCATTCCAGAGTCGCCTCTTCACTGTTGACGTTGAGACTGGTGTTTTGCGGGTACTATTTAATGAAGCTGCCAGTTGAGGATCTGTGAGGCGTCTGTTTCTCAAACTAGTCACTCTAATGTATTTGTCCTCTTGCTCAGTTGTGCAACGGTGCCTCCCACTTCTCTTTCTATTCTGGTTAGAGCCAGTTTGCTCTGTTCTGTGAAGGGAGTAGTACACAGCGTTGTACGAGATCTTCAGTTTCTTGGCAATTTCTCGCATGGAATAGCCTTCATTTCTCAGAACAAGAATAGACTGACGAGTTTCAGAAGAAAGTTATTTGTTTCTGGCCATTTTGATCCTGTAATCGATCCCACAATTGCTGATGCTCCAGATACTCAACTAGTCTCAAGAAGGGCAGTTTTATTGCTTGTTTAATCAGCACAACAGTTTTCAGCTGTGCTAACATAATTGCAAAAGGGTTTTCTAATGATCAATTAGCCTTTTAAAATGATAAACTTGGATTAGCAAACACAACGTGCCATTGGAACACAGGACTGATGGTTGCTGATAATGGGCCTCTGTACGCCTATGTAGATATTCCATAAAAAATCATCAGTTTCCAGCTACAATAGCCATTTACAACATTAACAATGTCTACACTGTATTTCTGATCAATTTGATGTTATTTTAATGGACAAAAAAATTGCTTTTCTTTCGAAAACAAGGAAATTTCTAAGTGACCCCAAACTTTTGAACGGTAGTGTATGTTTGTGTTTTTGTGCCTGTCAGAAGCAAACACATTTTTGTAAGTAATCTCAATAAATTGTGTAATAGTACAGACTGATTAAATAATAAATGTTTTGCAAATATTCACTCAAACTATGAAAGCAAAGTCAAAGTAAAATATAGCAGGGTTCAAGCATTGGCCCCACAGCACCACCATCAGGACAAATTTGACACATTGCCCTAGGATAAAATGAGCTACTTCCGTACTCCTTACCACACTTGCCAAATATCAAAACTCAAAATCAGACAGATATGTTTTTGATGAATTTTGGACTATTTTTTATGATGTTGACTACTTTAAACATCTTCTTTTCCAAAACTGCTGGACCGATCGGCACCAAATTTGGTATATAGCATCTATGGACAATATCTTTAAAGGCAATAGTTTCCAAGACTCTAGCTCAAGCTACATGGCCGCTATAAGCCAATCAGCTTGCATTAATGTTTTTCCTGTCCAACTGCGCCCCCATGAGGCCAAACAGAACCAAACGGTACAGGTTAGCTACACTCACATCGCTGAGCATGTGTGTCAAATTCCATCACTCTGAGACAAACCGATATGTGCCCGTTGTAGCGCCAGCATGTGGTTGATCTGAATGTACTTGCATATTTTATGTCCTGATAGGTTTTGGAACATGTGAATCAAGTTTTGTTACAATACGAATATCAGTGTCTGATTTATATGCATTTATGTGCCAGACCACGCCCAAGTGAATGTTTATTGGTCAGTAGTGGCCATGTTGTTTGAAATCCTAGCCTGGAAAATATTGCGTTGAGAGACCTTAGTCCATTAGATGCCACATATCAAGTTTCGTGCATATCAGTCATTCGGTGCCAGAGCAGTAGCGTTTTAAGTGTTTTTAACTAAATTCAAAATGGCGAACCTTATGGGTTGAGGCAGATTTTTCCCTTGTGAGGAGACGGACCTATGTACCGAATTTCATGACTCTAGATCAAACGGGGTGAAGGGCGTGAGCTTTCAAAGTATAGATTTTAAATCACTTGTTATACCGCCACCATGTGGCCAATTGGCATGGCATTGCATGAGAGGGTGTGGCCCATGGTCCTTTACCATCATACAAGGTTGCATCCTCCTAGGCCTTACTATCTCATGGGAATTATAATTATTTTCACCAAATTGGCAGAAGAATAAAAAATTATGAACGCCAAGAAACACAATAGGGTTTCCAGCTGCTTGAACCTCTAATAAGAGGAAAAGTAATGCTTTTCATCCTTGATCTTAAAAAAAAAAAGAAAACACTGGTAAACTAAATAGAAATTAGTTGCCATCCTCCTCAACCTTGTGTTTTAAAAATATTTTTAAATAAATCACTTTTGATTAACTCTGAACAGCTTGCAAAGATACAACTTTATTAAGAGTGATAAAATGCTACGGTATGTTTATCTCAATGGAGTTATTGAAGTTTAAAGTCTTCAGAGAGAAGACGATTATTCTCTTTCCACATAAAAAGGATTAGCATAGTCTTCGTACTGCTCCACACCAAAGACACACGAACGCACACACACACGCACACACGCACGCACCCACGAACACACACACCCACACACCGACATAACCACGAACACACACGCCCACACACACCTAAGAGAAAGGTATTACTGTACGTAGAATAATTGCAAGATTGTTAAAAAACACACTGTATATTTCCCAAAAAATATAACTTCCAACAGAGAGTGATTTTATGAAACTCATCACTGAGTAAGATGATGGAAACTTCAAACAATCAGAATTTTAAAAGATTAATATTTGCACCTCTTGCTTTAGCAGGGTAGCATGCTGAGTGATTTAAATTACAAAAAAACAATCTTGATTGGTCAGACCAACATTGAACAGTTTCTGCCTATAGGTGGGGAGGAGCAGAATGGAGGCGTGATATGATTTGCCGAAGGGAGGGTAGGGGGGGGCCTTGTAGCCATCCCGGAAGGGAGAGTATCAATGATCCAGAGTCTGTGATGCGCGTGTAGCACAGGAGATGTGTTGATAGAATTTTGGTAGGACTTGAGTTCCTGTACGTAACCACAATCACACCATGAGTTGTTAATCATTAAATAAACCCCTCCACCTTTCTTTTCGCAGGAGAGTTATTTCTTCCTCTCCACATCTTGTATAACATAGTTTGCAATGCTTAGCCTTCTGGCTAGTGGCTATATACTGTGACATTTACGGTACTTTTGAGCTGCGAAGCAAGAACGTCAACCGAACCCTCTCGGCTCGTGACATTCCCATCACTAATGTGAATTTAAAAGTGTATGTACATATTATGTAAATTGAAATTTCGTCCCGATAACTCTATTCAGTCAGAATAAGCCATTAGACTGGCCTCATCACATTTTTAAAAGGTCTTTAAAATGTATTACCTAAAAGTTAAAATAATCTAAAATGTCCAGGAAGGACTGTTATTTGGCATGTCTTGTTGCTTGCTAGCTAATCTGTTGACAGTTTGACAAGAACATGTGGTAGCTAACTAGGTTGTTAATTGTTTAATTACAAACAAATTAGTGAATGTGCTAGCAAGCTACACAGCTACCTAGCTAGCTAGTAAGCTTACGCCACTGCACACACACATCCGCCATAGACGGTTGTTTAGCAACAAAACCAACCCGTGTGCAACTATTGGACAAAACAGATGGGGTTGACTTAGATTGTTGACAACTATTGTAAACTATAATTAATCTCCAATGTTTATTGAAAACATAAATACGTTTTAGCAATGAGCACTTGTTGTCTCTAACATACATTGCTACAGTTGTTGGTTAGCTAGCTAGCTAACTTTAGCCATATAATAATATACATAAATCAAAACACCTCAAAACAAGACATGGTATCAAGAACCAGATAAAACTAGCTGAAATGAGCAACCTACAATTCCCAACATGGCAGCTTCTTGTTATTGTTGCTAGCTATCTGGCCATCCAGAATCACAACAACACAATTGCGCGTATCGTTTTTGTGACGTTGTCAGCTATCCTGTCTATTACCATGACAACTAGCGTAGCCATGTCAATAAATGACTACATTCTGAACCCACACAAATCCGATTTGGTCACTTGTAACTTGCTGTTTGGACAGTCAGTATTCCAAAACGGATTTGAAAAACAAAACTGATTTGAGCATTAAAGCCTGCAGTGTGAACAATGCTTCTGAGTAGTAGCTCTAATCACGTTGTATTTGATGCTGCTCTATGTATTTTAAGCTA